>NC_056741.1:1892841-1915341 GCF_019279795.1 Protopterus annectens
CTTCACTTCTCTAAGTGCAGGAACATGTTCAGTATGACCTTCTATGGTAAGTGTGGGAATCCATTCCAGGGATAGTTGTACTCCAGTCCAGGTGTTGTGTGCTACAGCCATACCTTGCAACCTATTTGTTCAAGATATCTGGAGATAGGCTTCCAGTATGGGGCAACTATGGGCTAAACATAGGGGGGTACTGTTACTATTGCTGTTATCAATGTATAAGTTGCTTGAGTGACAAGGTTCATTTTAGCAGACATTTTATGACATATGTAATGTTTGACACTGTACTGTATTGTGTCATTACCTACTGACAGATATAATCAGATCATCACAGTTATTTACCAGAGAAATACAAGATGGATGATGCACAGACCTATATTATGATGTAAAGGCTAGACATTCTTGCACAATCCAGCCAGTTGGGAGGTGTGACTACAGCTGATTGACTGAATTAGCTTTGTAAAATGTTCAGCACCTTGGTGATATGCTAGCTGAGGAGCTCCTGGTTGTGTAGCATTCTTCTTACCTGACAGATCATATCCTGGTGTGGCCATACCTGTCAACTGCACAGATTCTCACAGATTATCCAGATGCATGCCTCATATATCTGGTTGGTTTCCCTTAACATTGTGGTTTTCTAGCACATTTGTTGCAAATCACTTAGGGTTGCAGTCAGGGAATACTGACAGAACATTAGATTTTCAGACTTCACACCCTTCATGACATCCATGCTACTAAACACACCTTCTGTTATTCTATCAACTGTCTAACATTATGAGAGCAATATTTCAAATGTGTCCCTATAGTTGGGCCTTTATAGGTTCATAGGTAGGTACTAGGCTATCTGCCCGAGGGCATTTATAAGCCTAGCCAGAGTGTGTCGGCTTTTGCCGCCCCATTGATTAATTAACTGATCCTCTGTCAAGCAGAGCCAATGAAGTGATCCCAGGGGTGTATTTTCTGTTACCCATCCACTCGTCAAGGTTTCTTTTGAAGACTGTTAGTGAGGGGCTCTCCCTGATGTAATTTGGAATTTTGTTTGAAAGCATGGGGAGTCTCTGTGACAGGAATCTATCCCTCCAGCATGTTCTATTTATTGTTGTGGTGAGGTTTAGCTCACTAGACCGCATGGCTCGCAGTGACTTGGATTTCTTTAGGTGGAGCATGTCCATCAATTCTGAGCTGGACATGGCTTTGTAAGTCAGGCAGAGATCACCTCTGAGTAAGCGATATGCCACTGAGTACAGACAAAGTTATTTCAGTCAGGCTGCATAGGACATATGTTTGAGACCAGTAATCCTCTTGGTGAGGTACTTTTGTGGTCTTTCCAACTATTGGAAGTGTCTTGTGAGGTACATCCCAAATGGGGCATTGATGGTGGGTCTAATGAGTGACGAGTATAGGGACACTGTAACCTCTTTATTTCTAGATGTGAACTCTTTAGTAACTAGATGGGCCACATAAAAGGAGTTCCTAATTACTTTGGCAATATGATTGTAAGAGGAGAGATTACTATCTACCTGGGTCCCCAGATCTCTATTACCTCTTCTGTATTAAGGGGGCTGCCACGTATGTTGTAATTTGTGGGTGTTTTCTTTTTCCCAAATGGGATGACTATGCATTTTTTGGCATTTTTTGACACCAGGTGTCCGTCTCAGTAAGGCCCTTTTGGAGGGTGTCCATGTTAGCTGGAGAGTCAATTATGGCTCCCAGTTTGCAGTCATTGGTGAACTTGGTTAGCCATAGTCCTCCTATGTTTGCCTGTACTTCTGAGAAGTATATGCCGAACAGTAGGGGTCCCAGGACCAAGCTTTGTGGGACACCACTTGTGACTGGTTTAGAGTCAGACCTGGAGCCCACTATTATTACTATGTGAGTTCTGTCTGTAAGCCAGTTGACAATCCATCTCATGACATAGGAGTTTATGTTCAGGCTGGTGAGTTTTTCTGTAATACATGAGTGGGGAATGGTATCAAAAGCCTTGGTGAGGTCAAGGTAGGCTGTGTGAACCACTTTTCCCTCATCTATGGCCTTGGTGACTGTCTTGAAGAAGTCAACCAGGTTTAGTAGGCATGAGCTGCCCTTAACAAAGCCGAACTGGGTCGGGTCAATGTCGTTGTTAATGAGTTCCATGATGATGTGCACCATAGCCTTGCAGACCAGGCTAGTCAGGCTTATGGGGCGATAGTTACCAGGGTCAGTTGTGGCCCCTCCTTTGTGGAGAGGAATAACCATTGCTGTGTGCCATTCTATGGGCATGTAGCCTGTGGAGAGGCTGAGGTTGAACAGTGTGTTTAGGTGGGGTGTTAGTTCATTCTGTAGTTCATGCAAGATGCAGCCTGGGACACCATCTGGTCCCATTGATGCTGTGTTTTTGTCTTTTTAAAGGGCTGTTTTCACCTCTGCATCTGTGATTTTTGGGACACTACACTTTTCCAGTATTGTTGTGGGCCCTTTTGGAGGTGAGAGGGGGGTGAAGTTTGCACTGAATCTATCTGCCAGGATTTTGGCAATATCAGTAGGTTCAGTATATTTTGTGCTATTTTGCACTTGTTCAGTGCATATCTGTGAGTTGCCACTTAGATTCTTAACATAGCTAAAGAAGGCTTAGTGGTTATCTTTCGAATCCTTGGCTATTTTTCTTTTGAAGTTAGCCTTGGATGATTTTATGAGGGACCTTAGTTTCTTACTGATACTGATCAGGGATGTCTTTCCTTCTTGGTATTTGCTTTTTTTCTGAACTAGTTTCCTCCTTCTATTGTATAGCCTGTTTATTGCAGGGGTTCACCAAACTGGTTGCCTTCTCTTAGATGAGTGAGTCTTGGTTTTGCTAGGGATGGCATGATCCATGCACCCTTGTAGGTGCTCATAGAGTGCATTTGTAAAGGTTTCTGCATCTTGGACAGTGTTATCCTTTAGCGTGGGGCCTGTAAAACTAAAAACCTCTGTCTTAAGTAAGGTGAAGTTTGCTTTAGAAAAGTTTTTTTCTGTGGTTTCCTTAGTTGGGGTGGTGGTGTGGTGTGGATATCCAGAGTGATTAGTTTATGGTCTGATCTAATTAGTGACGGGTTGACCTCCGGTGTGGAACACCTATCGCCCATGTTGGTGATGACCAGGTCAAATATGTTTTCACCTCTGGTAGAAAAGTTTACCAGCTGATCCAGGGCATTTGAGTTGATGAATTGCAGGAAGCACTGGTCCTGGGAATTTGTACTCGAGTAGTTTTCCCAGTGAATGGTAGGGTAATTGAAATTTCCCAATATCAGGGTGTTCGGTAGGCCCTTCATGTTTTCCAGTGTCTCCAGAAAGGTGGAGTGGTGGTCCTGAGTCATGGAGGGTGATTTGTAGCAGGCCACAATTTGCACTGCAGATTTGCCTGATGTTAGTTGCACATGGATGATCTCAGAGGTATCATGCTGCGCCACTAACCTGGAGGTGTAGGTATCCTTGATGAATATGGATACACCCCCTCCTTTTGTGTTTCGGTCCGTGTTCTGTGGCCGAAATGTGTGGTATGAGTTGTAGCCTGGTAGTGCTGGGGTGCTCTCTGGGGCCTTGAACCAGGTTTTAGTTACTGCACAGATGTCGATGTTCTCCATACTGAGGAGTGCTTCGAGCGCGTGCATTTTGAGATTTAAACTCCTGGCGTTGAGTAGCATAACATTCATTTTTTTGTTAATTGTGCTGTTTATGGAGGTGGGTTTGACTTTTGAGCCTTGCCTAAAAAAGGCACTATGGGGGCAGCAAGAGCCTTGTCCAGTATTAGAAAGCCTAGGGGTGACAGATGCAAGCCATCTCTTGTGAAGCAACGCGGCTTGTTGAGCATTTTGTCCCAGGCTGACAGACACTGGATCCCCTTTGAATGACACCAGAAGCATAACCAATTGTTGAAATTGATAATTTTTTCTTTATACTGAGGTATCATTCTTGGTGAGGGCAGGATGCTACTCAGGGTCAGGGTCATACCAGCCTGAGCTGCATGATCAGAGAGCTCTTCCATGTCTCTTTTCATGTAGTCCAGGGAGGTACGTCTCAGGTCATTCACACCAACATGAACAATGACAGAATCAAATTTGTAGTTGTTCTGGAGTGCCTGAGTGCTTCTGTTATGTGTGTGGCGGATTCTGGGTCCCGACAGGCAGCTAACAGTAACCTTCTGCTTGTCTAGCCTAGTGAGTGGGACATCAGTGTGTCTGACTATAGAGTCACCTATTACTAGTGTGTTAGGTATGTTATTTCGCCTTAAGGGCTGTGATTGTGCGGCACGCTGATTTTGTGTTTTATGTGTTGTCTGGTTTGTGATGGGAAGTGCAAGTTGTTTAGGTATCTGCTTTGGAGGTCTCTGATGTTTTTGCAGGTTTTTATTTAGTGCCCCTGAGTATGATTTTGTGTATTTATGTGTATTTTTTTCCAGTGCTATTTTAGTAGGTCAGTGTGTGGCTGGAGGTGTGGTGCAAGTGTTAACCTTCTCCTCTAAACTGTCTGTTCCAGTCTTGGGTGGAGACAGCTTAGCTTCTAGTTTGGCTGTATAATTGCATCTCTCGCATATGTTAGTGTTTTGTGGTAGGAGGAGAGGGTTGTCTGTGTACATGAGGCAGTTGTAACATTGCCTCAGGATACCCAGATTCACCAGCTGGACTGGAGAGTGCACTTGAAGTTGCCCTTTGGTCATGCCTGAATAGTAGGGTGAGCTGCTTAGTCGCTTGGTTGGTGAGGGGTGAATAAAGAGCCTTGCCCTGCTGGGCAATCAGTGTTAGGGTATATTAGTGCTTGCTATTAGGTCTGAGCAAGTGCTGGTCTGTAAGATGCTTTTTAAGTGCTTAGGTTAAGAGTTAGACTTAGGTTCAAGGGAAAAACTGAAGAGGAGTCTTAGTGGAGCCAGGAATAATTTAACCGTAGCTAACCAACACTGCCCGGTGCGCAAAACCGTGCAAATGGGGTTTTTATAGTAGGGAAATGAAAGAGATAGAAATTAGCCCAAAATGGCCAATAAACTACTAATGTCTGGGCTGGAACCACTCCTCCAGGGACAGATAGGTTGCTCAAAGCTCCCCTCTCTCACAGGTGAACAGAGAAACTTTCTTCTATCCAAGTAAGGTATGGGCAACTCAGAAACTAGTATCACAGCTCTGAATTCAGCACTAGCCTGAAAACTGGACTATACTAGCTTAGGAAAGGCAGGAAACAAGGAATTTTTTTTTTTGAAAAGATAAGGCAAAACCAGTAAAAAATACACTTAAAACAGCTTTAAACGACTGCAAACTATCAGAAAAGGCTATTGCACTTTAGTGTGTAGCCTACAACAGTTAAACAAATTATTTAAACAAAAAACAACTTTTTAAAAGTGCAAGCAGTCAAATAAGTATAATATGTAAAAAAAAACAAGCTTTTAAATCACAATAAATGCTGGAAAATCTGCGTTTAGGCGGAAAACAGTTAAGTATAGCAAGAAAGTACAGAAAACTGATATTTAATCACTCCAAAGTCTCTCTTCTAAGCTAGAAGGCTTGCATCAGTTTAAGGCTTTCTAGTGCAACCCAGGTTAGTTACAGGAAAGATGGGAAACATGCACAGATGTGGCCTTTTAAACCAGAAAGTTGAAAGAGACAGACAAACTGTCCAAATGGTCAATAAACTACAATTTCTGGGCTAAGAACCTCTCCTCTCATGGCAGACAGGCTACCTAGTGCTTACCACTCCCACTGATAAGCTAGAAGGCTTTCTTCCAACACAGAAAGGCTTGCAGGGCTCAGAAGTGTACCAACAGTCCTGGATACAACAACTCTGTATCTAGATTGGCTAATTACAGGAAAGGTGGGAAACAAGCGCAAGTGCGGCTTTTAAACCAGAACGTTGAAAGATATGGAAAAAAACTGCCCAAATGGCTAATAGCTACAATTTCTGGGACAGGAACCACTCCTCTTGTGGTAGATAGGCTACCTAATGCTTACCACTCTCACTGATAAGCTAGAAGGCTTCCCTCCAACACAGAAAGGCTTGGGGGGCTCAGAAGCTTACAAAGAGTCCTGGATACAGCAAATCTGTACCTGGACTAGACTAGTTACAGGAAAGGCAGGGAACAAGTACAAACATAGGCTTTTAAGCCAGCAAGTTGAAAGAGATGGAAAACTGGCCAAATAAACTACAATTTCTGGGCTAAATGTCACTCTTCCTGTGGAGGATAGGCTACCTAGTGCTTACCACTCCCACTGATAAGCTAGAAGGATTCCCTCCAACACAGAAAGGCTTGGGAGGCTCAGAAGCTTACTAACAATCCTGGATACAGCAACTCTGTAACCAGACTAGGCTAGTTATAGGAAAGGTGGGAAACAGGCACAAGTGCGGCTTTCAAACCAGAAAGTTGAAAGAGATGGAAAATAAAGCTGCTCAAACAGCCGATAGCTACAATTTCTGGGCCAGGGACCACTCCTCTTGTGGTAGATAGGCTACCTGATGCTTACCAGTCCCACTGATAAGCTAGAAGGCTTTCCTCCAACACAGAAAGGCTTGGGGGGCTCAGAAGCTTACAAAGAGTCCTGGACACAGCAAATCTGTACCAGGACTAGACTAGTAACAGGAAAGGCAGGAAACAAACACAAACACAGACTTTTAAATGAGAAGGTTGTAAGAGATGGAAAAGCTTCCCAAACGGCCAATAAACTATAATTTCTGGGCCAGAAACTCCTCCTCCTGTGGTAGATAGGTTACCTAGTGCTTACCACTCCCGCTGATAAGCTAGAAGGCTTCTCTCCAACACAGAAGGGCTTGGGGGGGGGCTCAGAAGCTTACCAACAGTCCTGGATACAGCAAATCTGTACTTGGACTACACCAGTTATAGGAAAGGCAGGGACCAAACACAAAACGGGCTTTTAACCAGAAAGTAGAAAGAGATGGAAAAACTGCCCAAATGACCAATGAACTACAATTTCAGGGCCAAAACCGACTCTTCCCATGGTAGATAGGCTACCTAGTGCTTACCACTCCCACTGATAAGCTGGAAGGCTTCCCTTTAACACAGAAAGGCTTGGGGGGGACCGAAGCTTACCAACAGTCCTGGATACAGCAAGTCTGTACCTGGGCTTGACTAGTTACAGGAAAGGCAGGAAACAAGCTTAGAATTTTTTTTTGTTACACAAAAACAGCTAAAACAGCAGTAAATACAATTCAAATTGTAGTGCAGGCCAGCACACCCAAGTGTCTAGCAACACTACGGCAAATACAGTTCAAATAAATGTAATTAAATTAACAAATGACTAAAAAACAAGTACAGAAGGCAGTAAATTAGAAAGCTACTAGCAAGCAGTAATAAGTGCAGAGTAAGAGCGACTGAACAGATAATAGCACACAGCAGAGCAACTAAGACAATTACCATAAGAGCAGCTGAATAAAATATACAATTTTTTTTTGAGGGAGGGAACAGAACAGGATTAAGATGCTACAGAGGTTGTCCTTCCCAAATGCTCTCTTTGTACACAGTAGGAGTGCCTGAAATCAGAATATGATCTCACTGCACTCATTTGAGTGAGCAAATGAGATGGGCCCAGAAGGAGTTTCCAAACACAAATTTACAAGAGGGGCGGGCAATTTCAAAGCCACCAACATTAACACCAAAACAAGAAAAGGGAGGGTGGGTGGAGAACTAACTGTAGAGAGACAGCCACAACTTCAGTTGAGTGAATATTCAGTGAAAAACACAAATAAATAAATTAAATACAGTACTATATGCAAGAAAGCAGATAAAAGTGTACTTAAAATCACTTATACGTCCAGCTGATTTCAGGTAGATGTTAGCCAGCCAAAGCTCAGATTTTAAGCAGAGATTACTCAAAATGTACCAGTTATATAAGGCAAGAATGTCAGTGATGAGTTGAAACTACCCCCCAATGCTATCAATGGCTACACAGAAATTCTAAAAAGTACTCTGTAGAGAGACAGCACTTCAAGCAGATAAAAGTGTACTTAAATTCACTTATATGTCCAGCTGATTTTAGGTAGATGTTAGCCTGCCAAAGCTCTGATATTATCCTACCATTATGTATAGCTTTGTCCAGATTTCTTCCTCTATTGCTACTACCATTTAGCGGCATGGCCTTACATTTGTGTTTTATTGACTGTGTTATGCTGGTAGTATGGACCCCATGACATTCCCTACAAAGACACTATGGGTGAGGCATGGGCCTTTGCCAGAGACCTGTAGGCCATGTGAGCCTGATGCAGATCATCTGTAGCAAGGCAGTGCATTCTGTCACTCTTATGTTCCCAGGCTGCCAGTCAGTGGATACCCCTTGGGGTGACAATGGTAAGTGACAGAATGCCCTGCTGTTCTACTAGGCACCATATCTCTCTACATATGTGAGTCAGACATCAGGACAAAGCCATGAGTAACTGGGTGACAAAGGCCTAAATATACTGACCATTTAACTACTGGCTTTATAAACCTGGAAGTGTGATACAATAACAGATTTTGCATTAGCATGCATTTTTCTATAGGGTATGAAGTCTGAGACACTATGATCCATCAGTATTTTCTGACTTTAGACATTCGTGGTTTGGCATTGATTTGCCATACAACCACTATTTCAGAATAAAGACACCACAGATATGATGCAAACCTGTGTACATTCTGCAAAATGTCTGTACAGTTGTGAGGTATCGTAGACACAATGTAGGTTACTCCAACCTGTGTACTGTTCATATGTGTGGCCCCCTGTACATGACCTGTCCAGCTTCCCAGCAGTAATGATTATTGACATCTGGACAGTGTGTACAACTCCCACCATATATGTAGCTGACATGTAAAATAGTTGGCACTGCATTTAGTGGAACATGGCCCTGTTTACCACAGTACTGTACCCAGGCTACTAGGACACAACAGCCATGAGAAGTTGCTGGCCACATCCTGACAGTATTCCCCACGTATAAGCATAGCTCATTGACCCCTGCATATTGTGAACATGCAACAAGTTATCATGTTGATTGGGACAGCCCTGGCAATGTGTGCTCTCCTGCTATTGCCCTACAAACTTACATGTTACTGCATTTCTATGTGAATATGGGTGTGGGGGGGCACACCTGTCAGCAGTACACACTTGCATGGACTGTGCTGATATTTGGCTTTACAGTTTGGTTCCATTTAGCATAGCATTATGCCCTGTGTTGGAGAATGGTGGTATATCACTAGAGACCACAGGTTAGATTGTAATGCCATACAATTGAGCTTCAGATCTCTTACCCTTCTGAGAGTCTTACTGCAACTGCAAGGCCTGCTGTGATATCACTGTGAAAGTCTGTGGGGGGTATTCCATCATTGTCACCATTTGTGTGCCTTTGCCAGACATTCATTTATGGTTTTATACAGCTGACTTGCTTTGTGAGTATGGGAGTAAATATGGGATCCCCACGGTGACATCCATACATGTGACCTATGATCACCCCTTAGTTGGCACCACTCATATACTGAAGTGGGATTTGTCACCTTAAATGATACTGCATAGTGTGGGGAAGCCAGTATTGTGTAGACATTTCCAGGTGTCCCACATAGACTAGATCCAGGCCTGCTGAATCTAGCTTTGTTTGTATAATCCAGGCCTTCTTTTTTGGAGAAGGTTCCCCTGCACCCCAGGTCAGGAGTGTGCAGTTAGAACTTGTCTGATTGAAGACTACAAGAACAGGGCTCAGTTTTGAGAGTTTTTTACTGGTTAATTGGGTAATTTGTTTAAAAGCCTTTTCTGATTGCTTGTAGTCATCTAAAGCTGTTTTAAGTGTATTTTTTACTGTTTATAGTCGTTTAAAGCTGTTTTAAGTGTATTTTTTACTGTTTTTGCCTTATCTTTTCAAAAAAAAATTTCCTTGTTTCCCACCTTTCTAAGCTAGTATAGTCCAGTTTTCAGGCTAGTCCTGAATTCAGGGCTTTGTTACAATTTTCTGAGTTGCCCATAACTTACTTGGATAAAGGGAGGTTTCTCTGTTCACCTGTGAGAGAGGGAGCTTTGAGCAGCCACCTGTCCCTGGAGGAGTGGTTCCAGCCCAGAAGTTAGTAGTTTATAGGTCATTTTGGGCTAATTTCTATCTCTTTCATTTCCCTGCTGTAAAAACCGCATTTGCAGGGTTTTGCACGTCCTGGCAGTGCCGGTTAGCTAGGACTAAATTTATCCCGGCTCCACCAAGTCTCCTCTTCAGTTTTTCCCTTGAAAGTAGTCTAACCCTCAACCTAAGCACTTAAAAAGCATCCTACAGTCCAGCACTTGCTCAGATCTAATAGCAAGCACTAATATACCCCGAAACTTGATTGCCCAGCAGGGCAAGGCTCATTATTCTCCCCTCACCAAGCGACTAAGCAGCTCACCCTACTATTCAGGCATGACCAAAGGGCAATTTCAGGTATACTCTCCAGTACAGCTGGTAAACCTGGGTATCCTGAGGCAATGTTACAACTGCCTCATATACACAGACAACCCACTCCTCCTACCACAAAACATTAACATATGCAAGAGATGCAATTATATAGCTAAATTGGAGGCTAAGCTCTCTCCACCCAAGACTGGAACAGGCAGTCATGAGGAGAAGGTTAACACTTGCACCACACCTCCAGCGTCACAGAGACATACTAAACCAGCACTGGCAAAAAATGTACATAAATACACAAAATCATACTCGGAGGCTCTAAATAAAAACCTGCAAAAGCATCACAGACCTCCAAAGCAGACACCCAAAAAACCTGCACCTCCCATCACAAACCAGACAACACATAAAACACAAAATCAGTGTGCCACACAATCACAGCCCTTAAGGTAAAATAACATACCTAACACACTAGAAATAGCGACTATATAGTCAGGCACACTGATGTCCCACTCACTAGGCTGGACAAGCAGAAGGTTACTGTTAGCTGCCTGTCGGCAGCCAGAATCCACCACATAACACAAGCACTCAGGTCACTCCAGAACAAGTACAAATATGACTCTGTCATTGTTCATGTTGGTGTGACTGACCTGAGATGTACCTCCCTGGACTACATGAAAAGAGACATGGAAGACCTCTCTGATCATGTAGCCCAGGCGGGTATGACCCTGACCCTGAGTAGCATCCTGCCCTTACCAAGAATGATACCACAGTATAAAGAAAAAAATATCAATTTCAACAATTGGCTAAGCTTCTGGTGTCATTCAAAGGGCATCCAGTGTCTGTCAGCCTGGGATAACATGCTCAACAGGCCTCATTGCTTCGCAAGAGATGGCTTGCATCTGTCACCCCCCTAGACTTTCGAATACTGGCCAAGGCTCTTGCAACCCCCATAGTGCCTTTTTTAGGCAAGGCTCAAAAGTCAAACCCACTTCTGTAAACAGCACAAATAAAAAACTGAGGGTTATGCTACTCAATGCCAGGAGTTTAAATCTCAAAATGCATGTGCTCAAAGCACTCCTCAGTATGGAGAATGTCAACATCTATGCAGTAACTGAAACCTGGTTGAAGGCTCCACAGAGCATCCCAGCACTACCGAGCTGCAACTCATACCACACATTTCGGCCAAAGAACATGGACCAAAGCACAAAAGGAGGGGGAGTCATCAAGGATACCTACACCTTCAGGTTAGTGGCGCAGCATGATACCTCTGAGATCATCCATGTGTAACTAACATCAGGCAAATCTGCAATGCAAATTGTGGCCTGCTACAGATCACCCTCCATGATGCAGGACCACCACTCCACATTTCTGATGACACTGGAAAACATGAAGGTCCTACCGAACACCCTGATACTGGGTGATTTCAATCACCCTACCCTTAACTGGGAAAACTACTCCAGTGCTTCCTGGAATTTATCAACTCAAATGCCCTGGATCAGCTGGTAAACTCCCCTGCCAGAGGTGAAAACATATTGGAACTGCTCATCGCAAACATGGGCAACAAGTGTTCCACACCAGAGGTCAGAGATGCCTCATAACATATAAAACTGTCACTGGTTAGATCAGACCATAAACTAATCACTCTGGATGTCCACACCACACCACCACCTCAAACCAAGGAAACCACAGTGAAAAACTTTTCTATAGCAAACTTCACCTTACTTAAGACATAGGTGGTAAGTTTTACAGCCCCCACGCTAAAGGATAACAGTTTCCAAGATGCAAGAACCTTTACAAATGCACTCTATGAGCACCTATAAGGAAGCATGGATCATGCCATCCCTAGCAAAACCAAGACTCACTCCCCTAAGAGAAGGAAACCAGTCTGGTGGACCCCTGCCATAAACAGGGTATACAATAGAAGGAAGAAACTAGTTTAGAAAAAAAGCAAATCCCAAGAAGGAAAGACATCCCTGATCAGTATCAGTAAGAAACTAAGGTCTCTCATAAAATTCTCCAAGGCCAACTTCGAAAGAAAAATAGCCAAGGACTCGAAAGATAACCACAAAGCCTTCTTTAGCTATGTTAAGAATCTAAGTGGTAACTCACACATATGCTCTGAGCTAGTGCAAAATAGCACAAAATATACTGAACCCACTGATATTGCCAACATCCTGACAGATAGATTCAGTGCAAACTTTACCCACCACTCACCCCCAAAAGGGCCCACAACAATACCAGAAAAATGTAGTGTCCCTGAAATCACAGACGCACAGGTGAAAACAGCCCTTTCAAAAGCCAAAAGTATAGCGTCAATGGGGCCAGATGGTGTCCCAGGCTGCATCTTGCATGAACTACAGAAGGAACTAATCCCCCACCTAAACACACGGTTCAACCTCAGCCTCTCCTAGGCTATGTGCCCATAGAATGGCGCACAGCAACGGTTATTCCGTTCCACAAAGGAGGGGCCAGAACTGACCCTGGTAACTATCGCCCCATAAGCCTGACTAGCCTGGTCTGCAAGGCTATGGATCGCATCATCATGGAACTCATTAACAAAGACATTGGGACCCTCCAAACACTTGACCCAACCCAGTTTGGCTTTATTAAGGGCAAATCATGCCTACTAAACCTTGTTGACTTCTTTGAGACAGTCACCGAGGCCACAGATGAGGGGAAGGTAGTTCACACAGCCTACCTTGACCTCGCCAAGGCTTTTGACACCATTCCCCACTCAGGAATTATAGAAAAACTGACTAGCCTGAACATAAACCACTACGTCATGAGATGGGTTGCCAACTGGCTTACAGACAGAACTCACATGGTAAGAATAGCGGGTTCCAGGTCCAACTCTAAACCAGTTACAAAAATGCATAGTCATCCCTGGGACCCCTACTGTTCGGCATATACTTCTCAGAAGTACAGGCAAACCTGAACACTCTTCTCCTCCTCCTCGGTCTGTGAGATTTATCCTCCTCACTGCCCTCAGTCTCTAGGACATACTGATGGATCAAAGAAATTGCAGCCCCTAATATGTTTTTGGTTAAAATTCCTCCACATGTATACACCAATGGTGAAAAATTTGTGGGGAAAACCAGACTATAAGGTGTTTGCATAGTTTATACTGTTGTGCTGCAGATTCTGCCTGTATGATTGGCTGACTATGAAGCATTCCACCTGCTAGTTATGTAATTTGTTCTTGATTGCTTTTATTCTATTTTCTTTTTTTTTTTTCTTTCCCCTTCCCATTTCTGCCCCTTTTAAGCCCTGAGGGGCACCGTGCAAACCCAGTGCTCAAATGTAAATAGTCCTGCTATTTCTGTTTTTTTTTTTGTTTGTTTTAGACCTGGTGCATGCCATAAACACCCATTTAACTAATGTAAACACTGAGAAATGGCCCTCCCTGGATGTGAACATGCTCTTCATTTCATGGAATAAATCCATACAGCCTCAGATACACCCACTTGCTTAGCTGTGGTTAGCTAAGCTTACCTGGGAGCCATGGAGCTCCAATATGCTTACACCAAGCACGACACACTCCCTTTTCCTGTCAGCTGCTCCTCCTGCTTAAACCACTGCCTTATAGCACCTACACGGTTAGGTGCAGTTTGGCACTTGGATTCTTTTTGTAATTCAGTAAATTTCCCTCATTAGCAAACCCCACTGCCTTAATCCCTACTTACTGCACTACACCAGAGCCTTTCCCCATAGCAACCACTGTTCCCTGGTATCGTTTTGATTCTGCATGCCATAGACTATAATGGCAAAATGCAGATTTCCCTTAAAATTGTTTTAATTTTTTTTTCAGCATCATCCTGTTTGCACGCCACTGCCCTATGCTTAAATGGCAGCAATCGGCCAAAAAAATGTAACTTTTATTTTTATAAAATGTAAACACTTTTACATCCCAATGGCCATTGGCATGCCTAAAGATTATAATACATGCTTTTAATTGAGTTGTCATGCCTCCATTTTGATTTTTGCAGAAATGTATTCGACTAGTAGCCGAATACATTTCTGCAGGTAAGACTATTCCTGCATGGATGCCTGCCTGCTTCCTGAATCACTAATTCACCTAATTTGCATGTTTGTCATCAGCAAATGAGATAATTAGCATTATTCAGTGATGTCCATGCAGGAATAGTGCTGACATGCTCATGCATGTCCCTAGGCTTGTTTACAGGATCGCTCGGCAGCCATACTCTGTGCAGGAGCTGCTACACTATTCTTGCACTTCGTGTAAGCGTTACTGAATCCCAGGGTATGTTTATAATAGCAACCAATATTTTAACTTTGTCCCTGATGCAATTACCTCACCAACATGCAAGTCATTAAATAACAGATATTTGAGTTTCAGGCTTTATTTCCTTCCATATTAGTGCAAAACATTATTCTAGGAACTTTTATGTTTATAAATACCAGCAATATTTTACATGTCCTTGATGTGATCCCCCCATTACTATTAGCTTCAAGTCATCAAATAATGACGCAGACATTTGGATTTCAGACTTCATCCTTCATAAAGTGCATAGCTGTGCAAAACATATTACTCTAGCAACATTCTGAGTTTGAGTCTCCAGCATTCTTCTTCTTCCACCTGCCATTCCTGCAGAATCTGCATAGCTGTCCTAAACTAGCTATGTGGCCATCTCATATTTTAGTCCCAAGTTAATGGGGGCACTTCCATCTCCACCATTCCTTTTTACGAACTAATTTCATGTGGCTTTTCCATGTGCTACCTTCTCTTTTACTGCCCATCTTAGTCTCTATTTCACCATTTCCTTCTTGTATTTGTTTCTGTTTAGCTCTGAATAAAGTATTGCTCAAGTAAGTGTTATATGTTGTTCCCCCTTCCCTCTATAGTGTATTCCTATACTCACCACTACCTTCCATCTTACTACACCAGAATCAGGGGATTAACCTCATAAAACAGAGACCATATGGTTATACACAAAAATCTTACTTACCAGTGAATCGTTTTTTTAACTACTTTTTATTGAGGGTTTTATATCATAAAAATTTCAATGCAATACAATTCAACACACACAATTAAATAAGATACACGTTAACATGGAAAATGTTTAACATTCTGGATACAATATAAAACAGTATGACATATTTACCATTAGCATTAAAAATTCAAACAGTCCCCCTCCCCTTTCCTTTCTGAGTTGCCATCCACAGCTACATCTTCTAGTTAACCCTGCAATGTTCCAAACAAACTAATCACATATTGTTTTTGACCACTTTCTTAACTCTCTCCATTCCTTATCTGTTTTCCTGCTCACATATCAACTGATCGTACACTTTTATACTATTTGTTCCTTTCTTCCATCTTACATTCAAAGTAATCAATCCATCATTTTGCTATTAAGCTTTCCACCCATCCACCTATAAATAGTACTTAAAATTTCTCTTATCCCTTCCATCCATGTTCCCCACCCCCACCCCATTCCAAATAGGCAAAACTGTCATTTCTAGGTACTTGTGTAATTTGCTGTCACTCTAGAAGCCTTCTCCCTGATGTATGGAGCAGGTCTCCATCATAATCTTCTCCCTGATGTATGGAGCAGGTCTCCATCATAATCTTCTCCCTGATGTATGGAGCAGGTCTCCATCCAATCTCTGATCGATGTATGGAGCAGGTCTCCATCATAATCTTCTCCCTGATGTATGGAGCAGGTCTCCATCATAATCTTCTCCCTGATGTATGGAGCAGGTCTCTATCATAATCTTCTCCCTGATGTATAGAGCAGGTCTCCATTATAATTCATGCCTTCTTATTGCCATCCCTTCCAAAGGATTACAATTTCTTGGTTGCTCCACAGACTTGTAATGATTAAGCCCATGAAGCTTTATAATTTCCCATTTTGAGCTTTGTTATGGATCCTTCCCTGGTCATCCCCTTCATCCTTTCCCTGTTTAGTACTTTAGAACACAAATGCTATAGTCAATTCTATCATATAGAGGTACAAATCGGGCATTCTCTGTCCTCCCTACCTCCTGGATAATCTTTGGTTTCCTACTACCCATCTCTCACCATATGAATTTACCACAGTATATTTATATACTGTCTATCCATCTTGGAACTTTTCCAAAAGGAGGCAGATGCCTCCAAACATATAAACCTGTAGGGAGAATCATTGGTTAAATAAGGCTTATCCCACTACTTAATATTAAAAACCTTATTAGACCATCTCCTTTATAGCTTCTTAATCTGCCCTAAAAGATTTCCATATCTGATTTGTCTTAACTCATTGCCATTCCCTCTATCCTTAGACCTAGATATTTAGGACTCCCCCTTCTTTATATTAAAAATTTTCATATAACAGTCCTTGGTCTTCCTACTATAAAATGAAATGTTTTGGCTATTTGCATTATAATCCTAGGTCTACTATAAACATTTTCAAAAATCTCTCAGATCTCTGGCATCATCTGTCTGTGGAGAGCATACAGTGACCTGTAAAAAGTCAAAACAACTTCTATTTGCACTGTATGCCTGAGAAAGTGTCTAACCTAGTAAGCTAACACATTCAAGGGGGATAGTGCTACCTTGCCTTGTCTTTGGTTAATTCACCATTTACATCCAGCTGTGCCTTTGGGCTACTATAGAAAGTAGCTACCCAATATTGAAACTTGGAGATAAAGCCAACTCCGCTAAGTCAGAGGCTTTCTTTATATCGAAGAACATCATTCCTTCTTGGATCCACTCCTCTATTTATGCTTGTTCCACAAATTCTCTTTACTGTCACCAGCTTTTCTCTGCCATGCATCCTTTGACAAACCTCTATTGACCTTAATCCAGGAACTCTGTCATGAATAATTGCATCTACAGTTATCAAAAAAGTGGCCTGTAATTCCCTGTATAACTTTTACCCTGATCTTCTTTGGGCATGAGAGCTACAATAGCCTTAGTAAAAGATTCTGTGAGCACAATTCTTTATTCTCCTGCATTATACACTATGCTTAAATATTCCAGCACTGAAGAGTGAAATGTCTTATAAAAGTCTGCTGGAATTCCATCACTCCCATATATTTATATATAGCCTCTGAAATCTGACATGCCCATATATGCGCGTCAAGTTTATTATGCAGACCCTATTATATAATCTTTCCCTCCAGATTTTTGAGTACCTTGCCATATTTGCCTTTCCCCTAGTGATTCTCCTGTAGCTTGAGGCATAAAGTGTACTAACAAATTCCCAAAGTATAGTCTTAATATCTTCTCTGTTTGTCATAATATCGCCTTCCTTTCAGTTCTTTTCTGTAATAATCCATTCTATTCATTAACCTTTGACCTTTTGTGCCATCCAGTTGTTTGACCCCTCACTCATACAGCACCAGAAGACTTGTTTATTTATAAGGCTTCCCTCTACCATTGCTGTTTCAATTTCCTTAATACAGGCTTTACGTTATTGAGCCATATCTTAATTATACCCCCCTTGTAAAACTCTCATCACTGTCACCTGCTTCTTGTTGCAGCTGTTTCAGGCATTCTTTCCATTTTCTCATTTAGGCTCATTAAATGCCCTTTCATAGCTCACTTTATTTCATCCCACCAAGTTTGTCCCTTCTGCTTATAGTCTACGTGTTCTGCATTACATCTTAGTACTGATTCTATTATTTTGTGCCCCTGTACAATCTCTACTGCATGCCTCACTGCTAAAGTTTCCATATCCATCTTCAGTTTCTAGTCTTATATTTTGGGATGTCAGTTTTTGTATTATATGAGCATGGTCAGAGAACTACCTATCACCTAGTTGCATTTCTTGCACTTGTAGGATCCTTACTCCACTCATCAAAAATCTATCTAAATATCTAGCTTATGCACGTCTACCCATCTGACTTCATCCTAAGGCTAGGACATCACAACCTGCCAAAATTTCTATCCATTTCCCAATTAACAACTACATTAAAATCACCCCAGTAAGTTCACATTCACACTGTGGCTATACCAAATATAAAGCCTCAAAGAAGAGGGAGGTATCTGAGTTTGGACCACAGATTGTTCCGCTTTGACTCTATACCCTCTGTATCCAAATGTACAACTCACCCTCTCTTTCGTCCTCTGTGAGTATTTTACCTGTACATTTAGAAATTTCCTCACCACCTTCCTCACCATTTCTCCTGTCTTCTTTCCCACAAACCATACTCTACCTCACAGTTTCAAGGCTTCCTTCCTTTTCAGCTTTTCTTCATGTAATAATATTATACCTCCCCCTTAGTTCTCTTATCTTCCTCACAGTCCCCTCTGTTTTAATTGGATGGCACTCCTCCAACATTCCATATTATATTTACACTCTCTCATCTTGTCCTCTTCCATCCCTCCCATCTCAACATGGCTACTTCCTCTCCTTCCCAGGTTAGGTTTAACAAGATAAAAAACCACAAACTCCTCCACATGACTCGCCCAAATACAACACAACTCTGACCACAAATGGAAAAATCTTTCACCAACTGTGAAAAAGAAGAAAAC
Organism: Protopterus annectens; assembly: GCF_019279795.1. Lineage (NCBI taxonomy): Eukaryota > Metazoa > Chordata > Ceratodontiformes > Protopteridae > Protopterus > Protopterus annectens. Next base: position 1,911,659 of record NC_056741.1, read on the forward strand.
AATCAAGGAAACAAAATATCTTTCTTTATTCTCCAGTGCCTCAATGTTACCACCTTTCAAGGGTATAAACACTTACATATACAAAAGCAAACATATATATATAGATCAAACAATTAATAAATTCTTCTTAATTACATAATTATTCAATTAAACACCATTAAAAACTTAAAGTAAACATTTCCAATTAAATTCACTATTAAGACCTACAGGTACCATAGTTTTATATTTCAAAATAAAAATGCTTTCTTTATACAATAATTTATATTTCAAAACATTTTTATCACCATATAAACACTTAACACATTCTAAAACAGTTCCTTTTAATAAAGAAACATCATCTCCATGACATGCATTAAAGTGTGTTGCAATGTCTTGTTTTCTCTCTTATGTCCCTAATATGTTCTGTTAATCTAATACGAAATTCCCTTTTTGTTTCACCAATATAGTACAACGTCAATGAGGTTAAATTTGTCCCAAGAGAAGTTTTTACATGCAGGAGTAAGGGGGTTATATATGCCATTAGTTGTCCATGTGGACTGGACTATATTGGTGTGTGTGTGTGTGTGTGTGTGTGTGTGTGTGTGTGTGTGTGTGTGTGTGTGTGTGCGTGTGCGTGTGTGTGCTGGGGTAGAATCACACTGTAGCAATGAGAACAACGGTAGCATCTTGAATTGCAAGAAACATAGCAGACATGTTATCTTCAATCTTTAAAGGAGAAACACGAATATAGGGGGCATTTCCTAAGCATGAAATTCCATTCTGTAAAGAATATTCCCACTTTTCTTTTGTAATAAAACTGATGCCTTCCTTGAGAAAATGAATACACATTAATAATGTTTCCAATGAAACCTTAAGGAAAAAAGATAACTTTTTTCCATCCAGCTCGAGGTTTGGTATAAAAGATGCAGGGCATAAGGAGGTCAATCAATGTAGTTGCCCTACGGATCCTAGTTAAGCCTCATAATCCGTCTAGGTGTATATACCCTTACAGGACAAGCAGTGTCATGGCCATTCATCTGCAACTCAAGAGTGCATTCCAAGATAGCTGATATAATTTTGAAAATATGTAAACATTTGTTTTATTAGGGAATATATTGTGGGATAATTCTCAACATCATCTTCATCAGAGGCATCAACAATTTACTTTCGGACATACTCTCAGTGAATGTCATTTCTTATTGTTCATAGTTCTTATACAATTTATACTTGTTTAGAGTAACGGAAATGCAGATTGAATGATATATGAATGTAGGTCACTACAGTGTACTTATGTCATCTTTCCTTGGTCATGTATATACTGCATTATATTTGTTGTTGACATTTTGCCTGAGTCATGGCTGAAAATGATGCAGTGCTTAGGATTAGTTCTATTACCCCATAGACAAACAAAATAAATAATCAAATGAACATTACCCTGGAAGTCTATTCCTTATCTGACAACATTAAAACTTGAAAATAACAGTAAGATGTTACCTGTCACAATACTGTAAGGAGTAAATATCAGGTAAGCGGTAGTTTTCTTTTTTTTTCAAAACAGGTTTATTGTTTTAACATATAAGAGAAATATCATAACAATTTTATACAAGTAATTAAAAATAGGTATTATTATAATATTCAACAAAACAACTAAAGTATTTACAAAGACATCCACTACAATCAGATCAATTAATTAAACTAAAATACCATGCTATTGAAATTAGAATTTTTTTAACAAATTTTGTAAATTATCCCATACAATATAATAAGATGTTTTTCTATTTGTTCTTGTCCTAATTGTGTTTATTTCCATATGGCACACTATATTCATAACATTTTTAAATTCATTGAACGAAGGAGGTGTATCTGAAATCCAATTTCTAGTTATTATTTTCCTAGCCACTGCTAGAATAGACCATAACAAGGGAAACTTAACCTTTTTAACACTTTGAGGTACAGGTGTGTTGAATAATGTAAGAGATTTAGAAATAATGAAATTATCTGTAAAAAGAGCCTGCAAAAATTCATTAATTGACTTCCAGTATTCTTTCAATTTTATACAGTCATAAAACATATGAGCCCAGTCAGCATTAATTTCTACATTACATCTCTTACATAAATTATCTTTATTATTTATTTTATTCATCATCAAAGGTGTATAAAAAGATCTATGTAAAAATTTCCATGTATAAATTCTCCAGACAATGGAAGACGTAGTTCTATAAGCAGATTCCAATATATATTGTTTATCTTGTTGATTTGGTGGGTCCCCATTAATAGAAGTGAAATAATTCCAGTATGAATCTACACTGTAAAAAGTTTCTTGTCTGATAATTTTATGTATGTATGAAAGTTTACCTTTATCAGAAACTTTATGTTGTAAATTTAATATCAAGTAATCAATCACTGTTGGAATAGATTCTTTAACTGTTATAGACATTAGATCTATTTTATTAATGAGATGTTGTCTAAAGGTCTGAACCTCTAACCAGCAAGTTTCTCTTAGATCAAATTCTTGTTTTAAGAAATCTAGATTTTTAACTTTATTATCAGATATCAACTGACACCAGTACTTTAGATCATTATCTATAGCTAAATGAGTTCCTTCAGAAGTAGATGACAAAAGCATACCCTGAGTATACATTATAGGAATACAATAAAATTCCATTCCCTATACTTAGGGTGCATGAATATAAAGTTCTGATAGCTAATAATAATATTTAATGGGTAACAAACCATATGTTTAGGTGTAATAGGTGAAGTACAAAATTCCTTTAGTAACCATAACATGGAGTTATTTACAATCATATTTTTATGTGTTAAGGAGATTTTCATGAAGTGCATACTAATTAGCTCCAATCTTTCCATTTTGCGACATATGACTGATCTATTAATAAAGTAATAACTTTTACAATAGAAGAGATAGTATATAAATTAAAGTCTGGAAAAGAAATACCCCTTGAGACCAGCTATTAGTATGTTTCTTTAATGCAATCCTATGTCTATTAGGTGCCCATAGGAAATTTAACATTAGTGTATTCAGTTTCTTGATAATTATTTTTGTAGGTGGAAGTATTATTGATTGTATTAAGTATAAAATCTTGGGGAATATTATCATTTTAATAATTGTAAGTCTCTCCTCCATAGTAAAAAACATATTATTCCAGATATTAAAAAGATTTTGTATATTAAGAAAACAGGTATTATAATTATTATATATAATAGATTTAATATCTTTAGATAGTATTATACCTAAATAAGTTATCTGACCTGAATTGGGTACATATTTAGTAAAATCACTAATGAGAATATTTTTTCGTGTATATATAGGTAGTATTTTAGTTTAAACCAGAAATACTTTTAAAATTAATCATTTTATCAAATAGAGACTGCATAGAAGAATTAGATCCTGCTGATGTAATTAGAACATCATCTGCAAAAAGTTGAATTTTGGATGTTATATTTTCATGTATTTCAAAACCCTCTATGTCAGTACTGTTTCTGATCAAATTAGCCCAAGGCTCCATTACTAAAGTGAATAATAGTGGAGAAAGTGGACATCCTTGTTTTGTACCTTTAAGAATGGGTATTTTTTGTGAAACATATGTTCCTACCTTAATATAAGCCAACGTTCCTTTGTATAAATGTTCAATTAGATTTACAAATGCATCTGAGAAGTTTGTGCACTTCATTAAGGTAAACAGATA
>NC_056741.1:1920341-1955341 GCF_019279795.1 Protopterus annectens
TTCGATACCAAAAGAGAATGCTTCTGGTAAGTTTAAAGTTTTAGGGAGCCATGTTGTTAAAAAAGAAGTAATATTGTTACCTTCAATATTTTCTGGCAGTCCAAAATCCTAATGTTATTGCACCTAGATCTATTTTCCAGGTCATCCAGCTTTGTTTGTAAATGTGTATTTTGTTTCAGCAGAAACTCAGTGTTGATTTCCTCTTCTTGGATTCTATTTTCCATGTCATTCACAGCTTCTTCTATGCCTGTCATCTGGATCTTCTGTTGTTGCAGGTCTATATGTAACAAGTCTATTTGTTTTGTAGTTTTTTTCTATGAAGGTGTCTATTTTAGTATCCATTTTATCCATCTTAGCAGTAAGTTGCTGGATTATAATTATCAGAGACTGAAGTTCTTTCTTGATGCTGGAGTCTTGAGAATTTGTCTTACTGGAACTCATTTCAGACTGATAAACTGACAGGAAAATTTCCAAAGTGATTTCTGACAGGAATATTGTTAAGATTTCCTTTCTTTTTTAGATATAGTTCAAGAACTATATAAAACAAACATATTTAGAAAGAAAATTACTTCAAAAATTAATTTTTTTAAGTAATTGATTCCTGTCAGTGTAATGAAATTGGTGGAGCTGAAGAAATCTGCTGCTATCCTGTGTTCATCCTTGGCCACGCCCCCAAGCGGTAGTTTTCTTGACAACCGTTTGAAGGTGACCCTGTCACATTGTGTTTTTGGTGAAATACGCAGACAGCCCACTTGAATGCAGCTTTATATCTTACATTGGTGCTCTAGTTAATGCATGACTTGTCTAACAATCTAGCTAATGATTATGAGCAATCTGCTTATGTGTGATTTATGTTTAATAATCTAACATACACATTACAGGAAGTGCCCCAGTTAAAATGGCATGAGTCATTTATTATCTAAGAAGTATATCAGGGGAACTATTCTGCTGAATTTCAGTTACATGTTTAATAATGAGAGATATATAAAGGACAAAAACTCATCTTAATTTGGGATTTGTGTTTATTGATATAAGAAATACAATAGGGGAATGACTATGTTTATTTTTTGGGCATGTGTTTATTAAAGTTAAATATACACTGAGTAAATTGCTAAATAACAGATTTGTATTAAATAAACTAAGAAATGCATTCGGGGAAGTCGTTTGCTTAGGGCTGGATGCATGATTAATATAAGAAGTACACTGGGGTAAGTATTCTGTTTAATGGGTAATTTGAGTTTTATGATCTAAGAGATACAAAGTTTTTACTCATAGTCTGAGATTACTTTTTGTTTAATTATTTTAAATATACAGCAGAAGGAGCACCTTGCTTAATGCATGTTTTAACTATTTAAGAGAACCACAAAGGAAAGTAATATGTTTAATGATATAAGAGGAAGTACAGTGTGGAATGATCTCGGATGCATATTAGCGGATGTAGTCTGCTTAATGTGGGATTTGTGGTGTAAACTCTGACATATACATTAAGGGCGTAGCCCTCTAAATGTGAGATTAGTGGTAAATAATCTGATACATACATTACGGAAGTATTCTGCTTAATGTGGGATTTGTGGTAAATGGCCTAAGACATACATTAGAGTAAGTATTCTTCTAAGTTTTGATTTGGGTTTACTGAGCTAAGAAATTAATTAAGTACTCTGCTAAATATGGAATGGATATTTGCTAAATGATCTAAATGAATATACTAGAAGTGCTTGAGTCCCAACCAGTCAGAGGCCATGTCTTCCAGACAGAAACTCAAGTGTCTTGCAGTTTACTAGGGCTTCTTCTTGTACTCAAAACTCAAATAGGTGCAGCAGTTGTGCGGAAAGAGCAGAGCTGCTAGACCTTGCCAGAGCACATCACCTGAGTTTGAGTCATGTAAGTATGGCAAATATGGGGAGGGAGACGGATTGTAGACAAGGATGTTACACAACAATCAGAAGATGACTTTGTTCCCCCTGCCCTCTTTAGAAATGGCTGCTAACCCCAATACTGCGCCTTCTCTCAATCCTAACCCTATACCTCAACATTGCTGAAACCTTCCTGTAACACTGCCATTATAAGACAAATTTGAGACTAGTGTTACAGGGGGGTTTTAGTTTTAGGTTTTGAGTCTAATAAAGCTTTCCTTTCAAGGACACAACATAACAAGACTCGCAAACAAGTTAGGTTTCAGCCGGGAACGGCTGTGAATTCACTGCACTATTCCTCAGCTTCAGAAGGCGGCTATACCTCGTATGAAGAGGATTGTTATGATTCCGACTACCCTGCTCTTCCAGTGGCTAAACAGAGGGATAATTTCCGGCAAACTTTTCATGGGGATGTCTCCACAAAACTTTAAAAACCCCAAAAATGCAAACAAAGGGGACAGAAAGGGAACTTTTGGGAAAAAAAAAAAATCCATCCCAATTTTTTTGGGCCCCCCCGCTTTGAACCCCCTAAATTTACCTTTTCCTTTTGTATCCAAATGTACAACTCACCCTCTCTTTCGTCCTCTCTGAGTATTTTACCTGTACATTTAGAAATTTCCTCACCACCTTCCTCGCCATTTCTCCTATCTTCTTTCCCACAAACCATACTCTACCTCTCTCCACAGTTTCAAGGCTTCCTTCCTTTTCAGCTTTTCTTCATGTAATAATATTATACCTCCCCCTTAGTTCTCTTATCTTCCTCACAGTCCCCTCTGTTTTAATTGGATGGCACTCCTCCAACATTCCATATTATATTTACACTCTCTCATCTTGTCCTCTTCCATCCCTCCCATCTCAACATGGCTACTTCCTCTCCTTCCCAGGTTAGGTTTAACAAGATAAAAAACCACAAACTCCTCCACATGACTCGCCCAAATACAACACAACTCTGACCACAAATGGAAAAATCTTTCACCGACGGTGAAAAAGAAGAAAACAATCAAGGAAACAAAATATCTTTCTTTATTCTCCAGTGCCTCAGTGTTACCACCTTTCAAGAGTATAAACACTTACATATAAAAAAGCAAACATATATATATATATATATATATATATATATAGATCAAACAATTAATAAATTCTTCTTAATTACATAATTATTCAATTAAACACCATTAAAAACTTAAAGTAAACATTTCCAATTAAATTCACTATTAAGACCTACAGGTACCATAGTTTTATATTTCAAAATAAAAATGCTTTCTTTATACAATAATTTATATTTCAAAACATTTTTATCACCATATAAACACTTAACACATTCTAAAACAGTCCCTTTTAATAAAGAAACATCATCTCCATGACATGCATTAAAGTGTGTTGCAATGAATGTCTTGTTTTCTCTCTTATGTCCCTAATATGTTCTGTTAATCTAATACGAAATTCCCTTTTTGTTTCACCAATATAGTACAACATCAATGAGGTTAAATTTGTCCCAAGAGAAGTTTTTACATGCAGGAGTAAGGGGGTTATATATGCCCTTAGTTGTCCATGTGGACTGTACTATATTGGTGTGTGCGTGTGTGTGTGTGTGTGTGTGTGTGTGTGTGTGTGTGTGTGTGCGTGTGTGTGTGTGTGTGTGCTGGGGTAGAATCACACTGTAGCAATGAGAACAATGGTAGCATCTTGAATTGCAAGAAACATAGCAGACATGTTATCTTCAATCTTAAAAGGAGAAACACGAATATAGGGGGCATTTCCTAAGCATGAAATTCCATTCTGTAAAGAATATTCCTACTTTTCTTTTGTAATAAAACTGATGCCTTCCTTGAGAAAATGAATACACATTAATAATGTTTCCAATGAAACCTTGAGGAAAAAAGATAACTTTTTTCCATCCAGCTCGAGGTTTGGTATAAAAGATGCAGGGCATAAGGAGGTCAATCAATGTAGTTGCCCTACGGATCCTAGTTAAGCCTCATAATCCGTCTAGGTGTATATACCCTTACAGGACAAGCAGTGTCATGGCCATTCATCTGCAACTCAAGATTGCATTCCAAGATAGCTGATATAATTTTGAAAATATGTAAACATTTGTTTTATTAGGGAATATATTGTGGGATAATTCTCAACATCATCTTCATCAGAGCCATCAACACTTTTCTTTCGGACATACTCTCAGTGAATGTCATTTCTTATTGTTCATAGTTTTTATACAATTTATACTTGTTTAGAGTAACGGAAATGCAGATTGAATGATATATGAATGTAGGTCACTACAGTGTACTTATGTCATCTTTCCTTGGTCATGTATATACTGCATTATATTTGTTGTTGACATTTTGCCTGAGTCATGGCTGAAAATGATGCAGTGCTTAGGATTAGTTCTATTACCCCATAGACAAACAAAATAAATAATCAAATGAACATTACCCTGGAAGTCTATTCCTTATCTGACAACATTAAAACTTGAAAATAACAGTAAGATGTTACCTGTCACAATACTGTAAGGAGTAAATATCAGGTAAGCGGTAGTTTTCTTGACAACCGTTTGAGGGTGACCCTGTCACATTGTGTTTTTGGTGAAATACGCAGACAGCCCACTTGAATGCAGCTTTATATCTTACATTGGTGCTCTAGTTAATGCATGACTTGTCTAACAATCTAGCTAATGATTATGAGCAATCTGCTTATGTGTGATTTATGTTTAATAATCTAACATACACATTACAGGAAGTGCCCCAGTTAAAATGGCATGTGTCATTTATTATCTAAGAAGTACATCAGGGGAACTATTCTGCTGAATTTCAGTTACATGTTTAATAATGAGAGATATATAAAGGACAAAAACTCATCTTAATTTGGGATTTGTGTTTATTGATATAAGAAATACAATAGGGGAATGACTATGTTTATTTTTTGGGCATGTGTTTATTAAAGTTAAATATACACTGAGTAAATTGCTAAATAACAGATTTGTATTAAATAAACTAAGAAATGCATTGGGGAAGTCGTTTGCTTAGGGTTGGATGCATGATTAATATAAGAAGTACACTGGGGTAAGTATTCTGTTTAATGGGTAATTTGAGTTTTATGATCTAAGAGACAAAGTTTTTACTCATAGTCTGAGATTACTTTTTGTTTAATTATTTTAAATATACAGCAGAAGGAGCACCTTGCTTAATGCATGTTTTAACTATTTAAGAGAACCACAAAGGAAAGTAATATGTTTAATGATATAAGAGGAAGTACAGTGTGGAATGATCTCGGATGCATATTAGCGGATGTAGTCTGCTTAATGTGGGATTTGTGGTGTAAACTCTGACACTGCATACATTAAAAGCGTAGCCCTCTAAATGTGAGATTAGTGGTAAATAATCTGATACATACATTACGGAAGTATTCTGCTTAATGTGGGATTTGTGGTAAATGGCCTAAGACATACATTAGAGTAAGTATTCTTCTAAGTTTTGATTTGGGTTTACTGATCTAAGAAATTAATTAAGTACTCTGCTAAATATGGAATGGATATTTGCTAAATGATCTAAATGAATATACTAGAAGTGCTTGAGTCCCAACCGGTCAGAGGCCATGTCTTCCAGACAGAAACTCAAGTGCCTTGCAGTTTACTAGGGCTTCTTCTTGTACTCAAAACTCAAATAGGTGCAGCAGTTGTGTGGAAAGAGCAGAGCTGCTAGACCTTGCCAGAGCACATCACCTGAGTTTGAGTCATGTAAGTATGGCAAATATGGGGAGGGAGACGGATTGTAGACAAGGATGTTAGACAATGATCAGAAGATGACTTTGTTCCCCCTGCCCTCTTTAGAAATGGCTGCTAACCCCAATACTGCTCCTTCTCTCAATCTAACCCTATACCTCAAAATTGCTAAAACCTTCCTGTAACACTGCCATTATAAGACAAATTTGAGACTAGTGTTACAGGGGGGTTTTAGTTTTATATCAAGAGAGGAAGTAGTTTTCCTCTCTTGATATTACTGATTTATTTATTTATTTATGGGTTTTTTTTGCTATTGTATATGATCAAACTTATTTTGTCAGTATTTTACATTCAACATTATGGCAGTATGGCAGTTTGGTCATACACAATAGACTATATATATATATATATATATATATATATATATATATATATGTATATGGGTCTACCTGAAAACACCGACATGCAAAAACACTGACAACGAAATCACCGACACAACAAAACCAAAAGTTCAAAAACACTAAACTTCACATGCCCGACAAACCACAATCCCAATAGTCAACAAACAAAACAAATCCCCTGTCCAAAAAGCACGCAAACAACACAAGCTAAAAACCTTACAAACCTACACTAAACCTTGCAAACACAACTATCTATGCACTAACCTTAACCCAAACCCTAACCCTAATGTCCGTCACTATCGCACACTCACCTAACCCGCGCCCTAACCCTAACTCACTTAACCTGCCCCTAACCCTAAAGTCTGTCACTATTGCACACTCACCTGACCCGCGCCCTAACCCTAACTCACTTAATCTGCCCCAACCCTAAAGTCCATCACTATCGCACACTTACCTTACTTGCACCCTAACCCTAAAGTCCATCACTATCGCACACTTACCTAACCTGCACCCTGACCCTGCCGTCCATCACTACTGCATACTTACACACTAGTGCTTGTTTGACATGTCGGTGTTGTCAGCGTCAGGATTTTCAACTGTCAGTCATCTCCGTTGTCGATCTTCCGGTGTCAGTGTTCTCGTCATCAACGTTTCCAGCTTTCGGCGTTATCAGGTGGAGCTATATATATATATATATATATATATATATATATATATATATATATATATATTTATATGCATACATACCTACAAATATTTCAGGCATTAGCAATAATGCCCTTCTAGCTTGCCATTATACTGCAACTCTCTTTAAGAGGACAGAAACTCCTCTTTAAGAGGAACCTAGACGACTGGATTTGAAACAGAAAATACATCCCTGGGATCCCACCTTTGTCCCTGCTGGTCAGGAGAAACAGGTGCCAACTTTGAAAGAACATGGGCAAAATTCTTGGCTAGGCTTATAAGGGCCTCTGGGCCAATAGCCTAGTATCATCCTATGAACCTATGAAACCAAATTAGCTTCCTCAACTAAGGACAACAATAAGGCATTCTTTAGTTACATCTGTAACCTAAAAGGAAAGGCTCAGATTTTAGCCAAACTAGTAGCTAATGATACCAAATATATTGAGCCTGTGGATGTAGCTAACCTGTTGGCTGACAGGTTCTGTGAAAACTTCACTCCTCTGTCCCTGCCACATGTACCCCATGACAACCCTATCACTTGTCCCCTACCTTGTATGTCTAAAGAGCAAGTTGTAAATGCCCTCTCTAAGGCCAAACACACAGCATCTATGGGACCTGATAACATCCCAGACTGTGTCCTACATGAGCTCCAACATAAATTAGCAACATCACTGGGTACTCTTTTAAATCATAGTCTAAGCACTGGCTTCATACCAGCTGAATGGAAAACAGCCACTGTTATTCCCTTGCACAAAGGTGGTGCTTCCACTGACCCTGGGAACTATAGACATATTAGCCTGACTAGCCTTATCTGCAAGGCCATGGAGCAAATCATCATGGACCTTATCAACAAAGATATAGGTAATCTCCAAAGACTTGACCCTACTCAGTTTGGATTTGTCAAAGGGAGATCATACCGGTTAAACCTGGTGGACTTCTTTAAGACAGTCACCAAGGCCCTGGATGAGGGAAAATCTATGCATACACCCTATCTAGACTCAGCCAATGTTATTGACACTATCCCCCACTCATGCATCATTGACAAACTCACCCAGCTAAGTATCAACCTGTATATCATTGAATGGGTCACTAACTGGCTCACTGATAGAACACATATAGTCAAAATAGGGGAATACACCTCCAACAGACATGTATCCAGTGGTCTTCCACAGGGATCAGTCCTGGGACTTCTGTTATTTGGAATCTATTTCTCCAAAGTACAAGCAAAAACTAAAGGTCTGTGGCTGACAAAGTTCACAGATGACTGCAAACTGGGAGCGGTTATAGAATCTCCAAATGATGTCAGCATCCTACAGGAGGGTCTTACACAAATAAATGATTAGTGTCAAAGTCATGGCCTTAAACTCAATGCAGAAAAATGTCTTATCATCCCTTTTAGTAAGAGCAATGTTCCTGCTAACTACTGCATCAATAGCAGCACCCTAAGTACACAGTCAGTGGTGAGAGACTTAATCACACAGGTTGACAGCAATCTTACCTTTTATTACCATGTCTCCACACTGATAAGAAGGCCATTCTTTATTGCTCGTTTCATTAGTAAGGGCATTGCCTCCAAAAAAAAGTTATAACCTCCCTGTACACTTCCCTCATCAGGCCAATATCTGAGTACAATCCCCCTTTTGGTATGTACCTTTCCAAGCATCTGCAGCAATTGGAGGAACCACAAAAGTTCCTCACAAGGAAAATTCAAGGTCTTCAGCATCTGTCCTATGTGGATCATCTGAAATCACTGTAACTTTATTCTATTTCATACAGACTACTCAGAGGCTATCTCTGCTTTGCAACTAAGACAATGTCTGACCCTGATTTATGGAAATGCTGCATATCCACAGGTCAAATGGTACACGGGTTACTTGCTCTAAAGACCTTAACCAGGTATGTGACTAATAGAACCTGCTGGAGGGACAGATTTGCCTCCTAAAGGTTATCACACCTTTGGAACAGACTCCCACTTCATGTCAAGCAGAGTACTTCATTGGCCCTCTTGAAATGTAATTTGGATGACTGGATGGGTAACCATAAATTCATCCTGTGGTTCCACCTGTGTCCCTCTTTGACATGGGCATTAGGTGCTGATCATGGAAATAAGGGTAGAACTTGGCTAGGCTTGTAAGGGCCCTAGCTCCATTAGCCTAGTTACTTTCTATGATCCTATGATCCTATGAAATAGTTATTCTCATAAGTGTCCAATATGCTTTTAAAAAATCTAAACTAGTGATTACTTTAATATAATTCAGTTGTCTGTTCCATGCATCAACTACTTTCTCATAGAACCAGCTACTAGATCTCTTAATTTAACCTCTCCTACACAAGTTGTCTGATGATTCTGTACTACTCTTTGATAACCCCAAGGATTCCCAAAAGTAGTTGTATCTAAATGTAATATGTATCTGAATACAGCCACATCTTAAATATCTATATGAGACACTGTACACATTCAGATATTTTAATATTCCATAATAGCGTAAAATCTCACATCTGTGGAGGATACCCTTGTATATTTCTACTGTACTCTTTCCAATTTACTCATGCTTGTCTTCTTGTAAGATTTCCATATTATTATTCTGTACTCTAGTTTGGGTGTAGTGTTAACGTACAAACAATGATTTCATCATCTCTAATTTTCTATATTTTGTAAGTCATTTAATACAACCTCTAGTTCTACAACTATCATGAACTAATCAGTTGATAGAATTAGGAAAACTCAAAGCTGGGTATATCCGTATATCTAGGTCCTTAAATGAATCTACAGTTTTAGTCACTGCATGCTGCATTAAATATTTGCCCTTCAATCGATGTCTCCCAAATTTCATAAACATAACTGTTGATGTATTTGTCAGTATATTTGTGGACATTACCACACTTTAATAGCTCAAGATTTGAGGAAAATTTTGATTTACATATTTCTAAGTGATGTATCCTCATACTGTCATGTAAATGTATACACTGCCCACGTCTGTTACTTCTGTACTTTAAACCTGGATTCACCGATTTTCACCAGAGTTCCTGCAAAACTTGGCCTCCTTAGTCACCTGCTATCTCTGTGCCTTGTAATTAACATAAAACCTCCCTCCAGCTGTTTCACTCCATAGTAAGGTGCATTGCATTTTTTTAATTTCTTAACAGAACCTGTCTATTTCATTCTGGTTAAACCTTGTACCAGAAACAATCACAAATAAGCTTCTACTGTGTTAAAATCTGCCTAAGTCTTTCTGTCTTTCTGCTGTTAAGGTTTAGCAAATTTATTAGCAAGTTTCTATTGACTATTTGCTCTAGGATTCAGTGATAGCACATAACCTTTTCTTTATTAACTGCACAGTTGCAGTGATGATGTTTCTAGTGTGTTGCCATCTGGTTGTGTTTTTTTTTTATCTCCTGTTAATCTCTAGCATATATATATATATATATATATATATATATATATATATATATATATATATATATATATATATATATTAGCATGTTTTGAATGGCTTCTACAGCAGGTTTCAGTTGTAGTAGTACCTATTTTTTATGTTTTATGAACAGGACAGTTACTGGCAAGTCTAGTCAATTGTTAATAATATGAGACAGTTCTGTTTGTGAGGTCATTGCTGAGTTTTTTTCATATCTGTTAAAATTCAAGCTGTTTATTCTAAAATGTTTAAATGTCACATTTGCAAACGGTATGTTGTGTAGCATAGAGTGGGAACTAATTGAAATAGGCATTCTATATGTCCTCCTGAAATCTGGAAACCTCCATCTAAGTAATCCCAAACTTGCATACCAGCACATATCTCGTGCTAGCTGATCTAGTTTTCATCTGTCCTTCTAAACTTTGGAACCCTCCATTTTAGTAATCCCAGACTTTGCACATCTAGACATATCTGCAGTTAGCTGCTCTTTTTTCCTGTTACTTAATGCAGCAGAACATAATATCTGCCTGCTTCAACCACCAAACAATCATATTTATTTTAATCTGTTTGTCTTTGCCAGTATACAGGGCACATAATATCCCTGATGATTCCTGCTGCAAAAATAAAACAATCTCATGACTGATGGAGCTTCTACAGTTGAATTTCACTCCAGTTGTAAAAGCACAACAGGAAAAATACCTTCAACAAAAACATATGTAAGACAGTTTCTAAGAATCAAATTAAACTGCTGAAATATCTTGTTTTTCGCCACTTCTACATCAGTGTGTTCTGTACTGTCATGTTGAATCTGCTGCAGGGACACTCCCACCCACACCCACAGACCTTAATTAACTACAATTTCCCTGGAAAAAGCAAATAAAGCCCATAATAATAATAATAAATTTAAATGCTGTGGCTCACCTGAAGTAAAGAGTTCAAAGATCTTGTCTTTATATCCATAAACATTTTGCCTCATTGATTGCTTTTGGTAGAAAGCCATCTGTGTGTGTGTGTGTGTGGGGGGGGGGGGGGGCATAACTGCATTCTGTTGAAGAACCTGATTGGTTGAGCCTGCTCTATTCTCACTTTTTATGCTTGGGCTCATTCTGCTCCCCTGCCCTACCTCCAATTCCCACACATCACCCTGTCCTCTACACTTATCCCAAGCTATTCTACACCCACCATATTACCACCAATCACAAAAACTTTACAATCCATACTTCTGCCCTTTTTTGACACACCTACTAACCACTTTCTACCCTTTTCCTTTATTTCTGTCTTTCAGCTGGATTCCTTCTGCGTTGTAACTTGGCAGCCTCTCCCATTTCACCAGTCAAACCCTATCTAGTCTTCCATCAGTATCCTGTTTGCATTTTCACTAACTGAACACTCATATAATAATTAGCATGTTATTTAAAGTACAAGCCACTTCCCTCCTCTTTCTTGCATACATAATAAACTATCATGCACCTCTTAATACCAATCTTATGCCTAATGCTCAGTTCATTGTTTTTAATGGCAATGATACCCATATTTCATTCAGTACAGCCCACAGCCTTTACAACCTATCACACATCCATCTTTTCAAACAGTTGTATATAAGAGTAACTAATCCAATCCACAAATTAATCACAATGAGTAAATTTGAAACCAAGTGGCATTGTATAGTCCAGCTATCCCTACCCAGTGTACAACTATTTGGCAACATTTACTCCAACCCAGGTCTGACCACAACAGCCTCTCCCATAATGGCCAACACAACCACACGGATAATTAATAATGCACCACCTCATTCCTGCAACTTGGGTAAAATAAGTCTAAAATGTATAAACATTAACCTTAGAAGCATCTGTAAAAAAGTAACTGAACTGCATGCTTTCATATCTCATTACAACCTTGACATCCTTGCTATCACAGAAACATGGCTAAAACCTATAGTTAATGACAATGAAATCCTCCCTCCGAGATATAATATCCTCTGAGCAGGCCATATAACCAAAAATAGTAAGTGGAGATGCTATTATATACCCCAAACACCTGAACATATATCTTTATCAGAAAAAGCATCCATCATTCAATAATGCAGAAATTCTTATTATCTCATTCAAGATCTTCTTTTACAAGACCATGTGTATTACAGTCTTGGAATATATAGCAGCACAGCAGAGGACATGCTAGCCTGGGCATCTGCCAGTATACACTGCAAGAAACCATCATCTTTGGGGACCTTAACATAGATTGGACCCAAATGGTATATGACACTCCCTTTACTGGGACCTTAACATAGATTGTTGGGAGGGTGGCCTAATGGTTAAGGTATTTGCCTTACAAACACAAGGTGCAGGGTTTGAGTCTCACAAGGGATAATTGGCTAAGCTTAGTACTAATCTATGAACCTATGAACCTATTGGGCTCAGATGGTATATGACACTCCCTTTACCACTATTAACCTGTATAGTTTTTGTCATCAGTACACTGACAATATATAACAAGCCCTCCTCTAAGGCCTCTCCTCTAGAATGGACCTTCTCAATTAAATTCAATAATATTTCTAATTGTGGCACACTATCTGACATCCTAAGAGACCACCTGCCCAGTTTTGTGAACAGACTTGTATGCAATCCATTAAAAAAAAATCATGCATACTAGAATCTGCATAACCTATCCAGTTTTAATATAGACAGTTTCATCTCCACTCTCTAGCAATATAATTGAAACATATTAAAAAATCTTCCTTTAGATGAAGCCACCCTTGAATTTAATAAAATATTTGCCAATATACTGAAAGAACATGCTTCTATCAGAAGAAATATAGTTAAACTTACTCCAGCAACGTCTATCTAAAAATAGTAGGCAACTAATTGTGTTTATAGACAAGGCCTAGAAAGTACGGTACACCAACAAATCCCAAGAAAAACTTCTACACAACAGACAGATAAGAAATAAAACTAAACATGGTGTAACGCTTGACAAAAAAAAAAAAGAAAAGAAATACTCCACTACTTTAACTTACAGCAGACACACTAAAGTAATGCTAAAAAAACTGGGTCATTAGTCCAACATCTAATATATCCAGGCCAAAGTTAACAACCCACTCTCTCCCTAGAAGACACTTCTTCAACAGTCACTAATAACTTTAACAAATACTTCCTTCAGGCTGTAGCTCGACTTATCAAGGACGACCCCACCATCAAACCAACCCACCACCAAAAAAAAAAAAAAACATAGAAGCTCACTTCTCACTCAAACTTGTTCCCACCTCCACTCGAAGAAAATATCTCCTAAAACTACAAACTTCAAACTCTGCTGCACACAGCCTTCCTCCTAAATTCCTAAAACTTGCAGCTGAAGCTCTATCATATCTAATATCTCTACTGATAAACAGATCTATTCTAGAACCTCATGTCCCAGGCATATATACATGCTCATCTTAAAGGAGGACCCCTGCTGACTACTCCAAGTTCAGACAAATAGCCATCCTGTCACCATTATCTAAACTATTACCTTACCATAAACAATCTTCTCTCCCCCACACATCATTTTGGTCTATCCATAGCACCACTACTGCCCTACTTCACTTTGCTGGTACCATTAATAAAAACAGAGCTACATAAACTTAGTATCATGCTTTTTCCTAGACTGTCCCAAGCATTCGGCATCATCTCTCACCATAAACTATTACTTAAACTCCCCTTCTTGGGTCTCTCCCCCTCCTCCTTCTCCTGGTTTAACAGCTGCTTAACAGACAGATTCCAAACAGTCACATCATTATTACCCATTACTGTACGAGTGCCAGAAGGTTCTATACTCGTATCCCTCCTGTGTAACATATTTATAAATGATCTACACACTTATTCCAAGCACTCCAGTCTTACACAATATGCAGATGACTCCAAACTCATCTGCACAGCCACTAACGTACAAAAATTTCAAGAAATTAGTCAAGAAACCTTTATGTCCATAGGATCTTGGCTGGACAGCTCACAACTCCTACTTAACCCTCAAGAGACAAAATCACTAGTATTCACCCCAAACACATTCTCCCAAAGCAAAATTCTTGCCAAAAGCACTTTATTAAATGACATACTGATTCAAAGGTTCTTAACACCAAACTCTTAGGTGTCACAATTGATGACAACTTGAAATTTGACCTACACATTCAAACTGTTACAAAAAAAAAAACATCAAAAGTTTGTCCTTTTGTATAGAACAAAACTCACTCTAACAGGTAGAACCAAAGAAGCCATAGCTAAAGCCTACCTCCTACTTACCTTATTGTATGCCTCTCCACTCCTTACTAACCTGCAACCATCCACGCAAACAAAGCTGGAACAATATTACAGTAAAATAGCTCGCCCTGCTGCAAATTGCCCCTTTAGAACTTATCACTGTTTGGCCCTTAAGCAACTAAATTGGACTCCCACATCACCTCCACTACAGTCAGTTGCTACTAGCTCAAATTCTAATATACTACCCTACCCTACTCTCTGTCACTAAATCCCAAAATGCATCAGGAGCCTCCTTATACTCAAATTCTGCAGCCACCCACTGGAATGTCCTCCCATGTGTTCTCAGGCTTCTGAAAACCAACAGGCATTCAAAACACATCTAAGAAAACACCTCTTCACGTCCTGACTCTATAGCTGTATATCTGCAGGATAAGTATAATATCTGTGTTTCTTCCTTCTCTTCTACTATACCTCTGCCCTCCTCTACTCTGTTACTATGTACCACTCTGTCTTCACCCACTCCACCTTCCACCTAGGCCTCACAACTCTTTTATCACTCATTTCATCTGTTGGGTCCTTTGGCTTTTCCCAGTTAGGGGTCACCACAGCGGAACTCCGCTCCACTAATGATTGGCAGTAGATTTTTACATGCCAAGTTGCCAGCTCTGACACACAGCCTTCAATGAAGGTATGCCCATTCACGCATGTCTCCACGCAGAAGATGCTCTAGCTGAGAATCGAACAGGACAGAGCCTTACTGTGAGGTGACAATGCTACTGCACCACCACCACCGCAGCATTTATCACTTATTTCATCTATAGCCCATAATTAAAGTCAAACTTTTGCTTTCCACACTTTGTAAATAACCCAATAGTCTGTATTGTGACATCTATTCTACTACATAGTTATTTAACTATATCTGTATAGAATATAATTAGTATAAGAAGCCTCACTAATTTGGCTCCACCACTATTTTGTATACCTTACTTTTCAGCTTATTTTTCATTCTTCTGTCATACACTGTCCTTGACACTCTGTGCCAATTGGCTGAAGGTCATCCGATACTAACTCTGACCTCTTCATTCAGACTTCCCTCCTCCTCAACAACCCCTCCCAGATATTTGAAGTTGTGACCTGTTCCACTATTTCCCTTCTATCTAATTTCTCAGCTTCTTCTAACTTCCCTTATTTGATGCCATTACTACTGTGTTATCTGAACTTAGTCTAACCCCTTGTGCCTTCAGTTTTGCATTCCATTCCCCTACCCCTTACGCAGTTCTTGCTTAGTATCTACCTATAATGCTACATTGTCTACATACAACAGCAGTGGGCTGACAGCTGAATTCTGACGCACATCCACTCAAACTGTGATCCTCTCTGTGACGCCAAATGCTGTTTGTAGTTGAGTCATTGGGTCCTTGTACATAGCCTGCCCCAATTCTACCAGTGTTTCTGTGACTTTGAGCCACTGCAGATATACCCAAATCACTTTCTTTGGACCATGTCATATACTTTCCCCAAGTCTAGGAATGCACAGCTGGACTCCTTCCTTATCTCTAGCTTCTTCTCAAAAATCTGTCTCAGTGTAAACACTGGATCAGTTGTGCTGCATCTAAATCCAAGCTGCTCATTTCCCATCTTGCTATCTACTACTCTGTGTATTTATTAGTCAACCATCTCCAGAACTTTCATGCAGTGTGACAGGAGAGTGATACCTCTGTATTACCCACAGTTGTGGATGTCCCCCTTTATTCGTGTAAACTGGCACTAGTATGTTCATTCTCCAGTCATCTGGGATTTACCTTTCTCTCCATGTTACTATGAGTACCCTCAGGAGCTGTTTCTCTCCTATCTCACCCAACATCTTGATCATATGTGCTGTGACCTCATGTGAGCCTGCTGCTTTCCCTAACTTCATTTTCCTTAGTGCTGATCTTACTTCTTATACAGATGGCTTCTTCTTTTCCTTCATCATAGGTTGCATCTGGGACAGCTTCTGAGTTTTTTTTTCCATTCAAAAGCTGTTGAAAGTACTCCTACCATCTGCCTGCAAAGCTCTGTGGACGGGGGAGCAGGTGGTTTCTATCAGTTACATAGGGTGCCCAAATCTCTTCTTTATCTTTCCGTCTTTGCCTTGTAACCTGATAGAGTTTCTTTGTGCTGCCTACAGAATCACTTCCCAGAAGCTGGTAGAGGGCCTCTGATGCCTTCTTCTTTGCTGTTGCAACTCCACTCTTATCCTTGTTAGCAACCAGTATTCATTCTTAGCCAGGTCTATCTTTTCAGTCTCCCACTTTTTCCTACATTCCTCCTTTCTTTTGATGACTTCTGCATTCTACCACCACATTTCCCTGTGTACCTTATTTCTATGCCTGGTTCAGCTGCCTATGTGTTCTGTAGATCTCACACAAGCTGGGTTGAGTTGCTGTTGTTCTTTTTCAACTCCCCCTATTTACACTTCTTCCCAAGGTGCTAGAGCCCTAAGTAATTCCTTAGACTCTTACCCTTTCCTTCCAGTCAACTGACACGTCTTCAGCATAGTCCTTGTTGATCTTAGAGCCTTCTCTGACCACTGCTTGCAGTGATTGTGGCAACCTGTGGGTTATGCTGTGGGCTGACTGATTCACTCTGGATGACTTTCCGATCTTTGATTCTAGCCTAATACCCTTTCCTTACTAGGAGGAAGTCTATCTGAGTTGCATGTTGGCCACTGTTGTATGAGTTCTTATGACAGTCTTTCTTGCATAACTCTGTGCTGGCCACCACCAAGCCATTTGTCAGACAGAAGTCTAGAATGGCCACTCCTTTATTCCTGTTGCCCCATCCATATGGACATATCCTGTTCTGTGTATCCCAATATGTGTATCCAGGTCACCCATTATCAACCTCAGTACTTGTTGTCTTGCTTTATCTAGTAGGTCCTGTAACTGCTACCTAAATGCATCATTTTCTTCACCACCACAACCCTGCTGTGAAGCATAGGCTGAGATTATGAACAGTGCACTGTATTTTCACTGCAGTCTGTTTGCCATAAGTCTGTCACTAATTCTGATGACATCCCTCGCTGTCTTCTGACACCTCTCCCTCACCACAATTCCCACACCATTTCTAGTCTGTCCCTGTCATGAGTAGTAGACTCTGCATCCAAAGCCAGATGGCTTTGCTACACTGCCCTTCTATCTTACCTCCTGGATATATAAGATGTCCAGCCTCCTTCTTGCGATCATTCCATCCATGTCCCAACTGAATCGTGTCAGTGAACCTGTGTTGAGTGTGGCAATTCTTAGTTCACATTTGGCAAGTTGGTTTAATATCCAGCTTTGGCTCAACAGAGCTATCTCGGTTAACCCAAGCTGATAAACTGGACACTAGCCTGCCAGTTGCTTATTGAGCAAGGGCTGGTAGGCTTTATGGCAGGCACATATTGCCCATTGGAATAACATACACTCTTCCACCATTAGCATTGCTCCCTGGTATAGTTTGAAACAGGCCAGGTCCTCAAGCACTTATCACCAGCAAATACAAATACCCATTTGGAGACATTAGTCATCAAGACTGAATCTCCTAGAGCCAATTTTTACATCTTCAAGTGGCTAGATCTGACACTGTTAGTCTTCTCTTCAATTTCGGATTGTAAACGTTTTCTGCATTTAGTTGAAAACTGTCTGGTAATTAATGCAAAGGACTAGAGCTCTAACTTGTTAATAAACTGCTTCCTGTAGGTAGAGTACAATGTTTCATTCTTTTCTGCTTCATTTACCTACGGTGTGATATTGAACAAGTCACTTAGAGAGTGCTTTAGAGCAACTGGGAATTCGGGATATACTTCTTAATGGTTCCCAAGACTGCAAGCCTAGCAAAGATGAATCTGCCTTTTTCATTGTTTGCTAGTCATTCTTTATTGCATAACTGATCTAATTCAGGATATGTTATGCCAATATCTCCAGCACAGATTTTTTTTTTTAATTCAACACAGGTAATTTATTCTTTTAGGATAGTAGGCAATACATTTGTATATGAAGCAATTAAATGCAAAGTTGTTTCCCATCATCAGCCTCTGCATTTGTAATCGTTCCCTTTAATGTGGAATTATTCAGATAACTTTTGCTTCTGCATAGATTTTGCATATTGACTTAGTATATATCTGCAAGTGGTTAATATTTCTTATGCTCTCATAAATATACTGTTCTGTTTAAACTGTGCTACATATGGCTGGATCTCTTGGTATGATGTTAGTGATCTTTATACAATTTCATGTAGTTTATCCAAAGCGAAAAATAAAGTACGTGTAATTTATTTCTTCGTAATGATAAGGGATGTGCCGTCAACAAAGTAGCTACAACTGCTGGTAAGGGTAGGGGACTCTCTATGGATGAAAGTACCTTATACCATCATCATCTGGTCATTTTTAAACAGTTTATAATATGGATTTGCAGAACTAGTGTTTTGTGTGTGTGCGTGTGTGCGCGTGTGTATGTGCGTGTGCGCGTGTGTGTGTGTGTGTGTGTGCGCGTGTGTGTGTGTGTGTGCGTGTGAATTATGTTGCAATACTTTACTCACTGTTTATATGAAACAAATTTGAATTATGTGATTTAGGTCGTCATTATTGCCATTCATTTTTTAATGCAGACATCTGAGACAGATGCAGTCAAGAATGTAGATATAATTTCTAGGTTTGTTGGATGTTCGTGGATAAAAATGACTGACCCTGCTGAGCTAATGAAGTTAAAAAAATTAATTTAGCTGGCTTTGCAAGGTAGTTTGGATTTTGGTATAGCAAATTCAAATTCTTTACCATGGCTATTTTTATCACAATTGGAAATGTGATATAAACATAGTTGACAAAGTGGCCAAAATTACTGAGTATGAATAGTAGTTAATTGTAATGATTGCAGCTTGAGTGTCCTATTATGTTTGAAATGTTCTGAAATGGGTACTTTTGCATATTAGTTCATGCATTTTATTTCACTGTTTACTCTTAGAATAGTGAAAGCTTACAAGGGTAGTGGGATTGTTCTTTTAGATTCAACTGATCATATTAAGAGTTTGTAAGATCTGTTATCTGATCAAGATTGTTATGATCAAGTTTCTATTAATGTTGTTAACAAGCGTTTCTTCAAATTAGATAAGTATTTACTTGATTTGGTACATCAAGGACAAATAGCGCTAGCATTATTTGTATTTCTAGGAGCTGATTGTCTGAAAATAGCATGATTTTTTGGTATACCAAAGATTCATAGGAATGTTCAGGTGCCAATTTTTAGATCAATTATAGCAGCAAATTATAGCAACATGGAGACCATTTTGGTCTAGTTGGATGCTATACTTAACCCTTTGGTTCAAAGTTCAATATTTTACTTTAGGGCTTCATGGTTATTGTTGGCTTCATTACACAATTAGAAGAACATGGGCAGAGAAACAATGCTAGTTATGCTGGATGTAGTTTCTTTGTTTACTTGCATAATAAAAGATACTGGTATTGAATTTTTAAGAGTACCTATGTAGGTTCACTAGTTTTGACAATTCTTTTTTTAATACCACTTTTTCATTTTCA
Source organism: Protopterus annectens (assembly GCF_019279795.1). Taxonomy (NCBI): domain Eukaryota; kingdom Metazoa; phylum Chordata; order Ceratodontiformes; family Protopteridae; genus Protopterus; species Protopterus annectens. The sequence goes on from NC_056741.1 coordinate 1,940,257, forward strand.
GAATTAGTTTTTGGAAATTTTTTTTTTGTTTTTGATAATAAAAAAATTAGACAAAAGAAAGATGTTGAATGGATACAAGGATGCTACCTTCATGATTTGCTGGGAAACAAACCTTTTGTGTTCCCACACTTTGTTTAGTAAGGTTTCTTTTTATAAAGGATATATTGATGGTTTACTGTTCCTAAGGGGTGGTGATTTGGAGAACTTTGATGCCTTTTTATTAGAGATGAATTCAAGTACTAATTTTCTAACCTTTACTAAATATAGATAAGGAGAAATTGTACAGTTTTTGGAAGTTGTGATGAAGTTGGATTTTAGTACAAAAAGGTTTGATAGTAAGATTTTTAGGAAACCAGGGCCAGTACCAGGGCTCACAGTATAAAACGAAGGCCTGGGACAGTCTCACCCATTACCTCAACAGTGCAACAGGTATCCTCTGGACTCGTGAGCACGTCAGGCACCACCATGCTGACCTGAAGTGGCGGAGGGGGGGATGTACTGGAACAGTGGATCCAGGAGTCTTGGCAAATGGCTAGTGCCCCAGTACTGAGTAAATACTCATTCCACTAAGTAGTTAAGAATTGCCTAGCTTGTGCATACTATGGAAAGGTATGGCTAAATATCACAGTATTCCTCCAACAGCTGCAGATGAGCGGGCTGCAAACCAGCAAGTCCATGATGCTAGGTTGCAAAAACTGCGTCGCGAGGCAGGTTAGTAATTAGTCTGCATGTACTGTCATAACAAATAAATATAAGAGCCTCAGAAAGTGTTGTACCACTAGAAGTAAATGTGTAATAGTCTGTGAATAAAGGTATAACCCCTGGAGTTCTTCTGTTTACTCTTCTGTCATACGTTGGCAAACTGTTGCATACTATACATAGTACTGTTGTATTTTAAGCAGTGTCACCCACACTGTGGTATGCAGATAAAATGTGTATGAAGTCCTGCATAACAGTGTTGGAAGTGCCAAGAGGTCAGTCATATTGTACAAGTGAGGGAGACTTAGATAGAAAACAGTAGAAAGCTTTACACCAATTCCCAGATAGCACAGTGTACTGTGATGTTAGCTATTATTTTTTGTCATGCACAGCAGGGGTTTGAATCCTGGGAGTGCTACTAAGTTGAATGCATAATTATTCCCCACAACTGTACAGATATTGTAACAACTTTCAGATAAAAAGCTGTATGCATAATTACACCCGACAATTGTACAGAATTTGCTAGAAATTTCAAATTGAAAGTTGTATGCATATTCATACCCCACAACTGTTCCAATCTGTCCAGCATGTCCAGATAAATGGCCCATATCACCAGCCTGGTACCCTGTTCCCCTGAAAAATCAGTGTGATGATCCAAGAAATGTAGGCAGCCGTTAATGACATATAACTGATAGTCAAACTTGTATATAGTCATAGAATGTATACGAAAACAAACCTGTCATTGTAGCACCTCACCCAAAGTGTATGACAGCAATTCTCAACATATGTTGCATTAACTCCTGCATCTTATCATGCCTGTATGTAAGACACAGGTCACACATATAATAATCTATAAACATACCAGTGTACAATATAAGGCCATTGGGTAGTGTAATAATACATGTAAGGGAAAAATCACAGCAGTGACTAAGAATGTTGTGAAAACTACAAGGGTATATTAGTTGCTAATCAAACTCTATCTCTCACCCCTACCATTTGTGCAAAATAACCCAATGACACTCCTCAACTGGTAAGTGTACACTCCAAACTTTTGTTGGGGGATATGTCCTAATGGTTTATAAATATTCACATTTGTTTCTATGCATGTGCCATGTTAAAATACACCCATATTGGTCGCCTTTTGCCATCAATGAAACCTGCATGCTCTTGTAATGGCCACTGTTGTTCCATATATGCATGTGTTCTACTTGCTCTGCAACTGTGTTAAATCTGGGGTTTGGGGTTAATGGGAATACCTATGCATGCTGTTATAACTAATCCTGAATGCTGTTGACTGTTACTAACCCATATCTGTCATAAACTTACTACAACATAGCTCGTATGGGAAGGCCGGTCCAAGCGGACCCACCTGTCCCACCTCAGCTGTCCCTGGCACAAGGTGCCAGCACATCTGGGGCCCAGCCTGGGACATCCTCCTCCGTGGGACCTGCACCACCTTCAGGTGGAACTGCTGCAGGGGATGGGGCTCACCCCTCCTCAGAGCAGGCGTGGAGGGGAACCTGTCACCTGTCAACATGTCCGGGCCATGGTGGGTAGGGAGCTCGATCTGGAGCTTTGAGACCAGCTACGACAGCTTGAAGGCCGAGTGGTGCAATTAGAGGGTGAGTCTGCCCCTCCTACACAGCCCCCAACACAGCCACTATTGATGCCATGAAGGTGCAGTGGTGACTGCCCATGGGTGGGGACCTCAATCCCACTCAGTCCCACCGTTTCCAGTTGGGGGCTCATAGGCTTGTGACTTCCAAACACCCCTCCCCATCCAAGGTGTTTACCCCACAGGTGTCATATACTGCCCCTGTATGCATCTTGTTTACCTAGTCTGTTAACCTACCCAATCTACCTCCCCAGATATACCTACTACCCCTCCCCAACATCCCACTCTCACATGAAAAAATAAATGGGCAGTCTGTTCCCACAAAAAAATCTTGCCCCATACATAGCTATCCATTTTGCACACGTGTCCACTGGCCACATGTAATCTGGTTTAATTGGCATCACAGTGAATATATGTTGTCCACACCCCTCTCCCAGGCATTTGAGGGTCCAAATGTACCTCCAAATTCAGTGTATTTGCACAGCTGTTGCTGTAGAAGAAATGGGCAGCTATGGACCTTCCCCACACCCTTCCTGCACAATCATAGCTATTTTCACTACTGTCTTTCCCTCTTTGTGCCCCTTTTTTCACCACTTTCCTATCAACCCCTTTTTCTTTTCTTTTAAAGAAATTAGCACGTGGGTAAGCAGCTGTAAGCACTTTTAAGCAGCAGTAAGCGGGTTTGCGTGGGTTTCCGTGGGGGTAAGCTATGCCTACACAGGTTGAGCAATTCAGAAGCTGAGTGTGAGAAAACATAAATGGAGGTTAGCAGTGCTTACTGTCATGCAAACCCACGCAAACCCGCTTACAACTGCTTAAAAGTGCCTTAATCACTCTGTATCTAATGGCTCTCGTTCTGCCCAGCAACAAAATAAACAGCCTCTGCACGGCTCAAACCCAGGACCCTGCACTCCATACACAAAGTGATTTACCACTAAACCATGGCAGATATACATAACCTGATGTTTTCACAAACATATCATCCAGCACAATCAGTCAACAGTACAGGAAATGTATTAATATCATACCACACAACCTGTTAATGCAAGAAGTCTGGACAAAGTATGTCACACTGTGGGTACAAATAGGGATATATGTCAACTAATGCTCTAATACACCTAAAATGTTGCTAATTGCACAATTATATGTATTAGAACACATATGTAGAAGGAGATTAAGTCTGAAAAACAAAAGTGTTGGCACTAGTTACTGACTTCAATACTGCGATCATCCATGTCAATTGCCAAGAGAATGAGGTACAGGCCAAACTATGAGCCCAACATGCATGGACATGTGGACAGATATATATCTGTAAATGTAGACAGATAGCTATATGTATATATATATATATATATATATATATATATATATATATATATATATATATATATATATATATATATAGGTTCATAGGTTCATAGGTTGATACTAGGCTACCTGCCCTAGGGCATTTATAAGCCTAGCCAGAGTGTGTTTGGCTTTCACCACCCTTTTAGATTAGTTGACTGTGCCTCTGTATAGTAGGTCACAGAAGATAGCCCTTTTAAGGTTAGTTTACTGTGCCTCTGTCTAGTAGGGACACAGAAGAGATCACAGGAGTGAACCTACGATCTCCCATCCACGCGTCAAGATTTCTCTTGAAGAGGGTCATTGAGGGGCTCTGCCTAAAATGGATTGGGATTTTGTTCCAGAGTGAGGGGAGCCTCTGGGATATGAATCTGTCCCTCCAGCATGTCCTGTTTATTTCTGTGCTGCGGTTTAAGTCCCTGGAGCGTGTAGCTCTAATGGATTTGGATTTCCTGAGGTGGAGCATGTCCATTAATTCTGGTTTGGACATGGCTTTATACGTCAGGCACAGATCGCCTCTGAGTAGGCGGTAAGCAACTGAGTAGAGCTGGAGTTTCTTTAGCCTAAATGCGTAGGGCATCTGTTTGAGTCCCTTGATCCTCCTGGTGAGGTACGTTTGGGGTCTTTCCAGCTGCTGCAGGTGTCGGGCAAGGTACATCCCAAATGGGGCATTGTATTCAATTATGGGCCTGATGAGTGATGAGGAGAGGGGCACAATGACCTCGCTTGATCTAGATGTGAACCCTTTCATGATAAGGTGGGCTATATAGAAGGTCTTTCTAACCACTTTGGCAACGTGATTGTCAAAGGAGAGATTGCTATCTACTTGTGTCCCCAAATCCCTAATTACTTCTTCCGTACTTAATGGATTACTACCTATGTGGTAATTTGTGGGCACTTTGTCTTTTCCAAAGGGGATGACTATGCACTTTTTGGTATTTAGCTTTAGGCCATGGCTCTGGCACCAGTTATCCGTCTCTGTGAGACCCTTTTGGAGGATGCTTGTGTCAGTCGGTGAGTCGATTATGGCACCCAGTTTGCAGTCATCTGCAAACTTGGTCAGCCATAGTCCTCCCGTGTTAGCCTGTACCTCAGAGAAATATATACCGAACAAGAGAGGTCCCAGGACTGAGCCTTATGGGACGCCACTTAGTCTGACATGGCACCTGCAACTCTGACCATGTGGGTTCTATCCCTGAGCCAGTTTGCAACCCATCTTGTAACATAGGGGTTGATATTTAAGCTGGTGAGCTTATTTATGATTCCCGAGTGGGGTATTATGTCGAAGGCTTTTGCAAGGTCCAGGTAGACTGTGTGGACTACCTTCCCTTCATCTATGGCCTTGGTGACTGTTTCAAAGAAGTCAGCCAGGTTCAAGAGGCAATATATATATATATATATATATATATATATATATATATATATATATATATATATATATGTATGACTCACAAATAATCATATAACATCAATTGTATATAGATACATACATATGTACATATGTATGTGTGTATATATATATATATATATATATATATATATATATATATATATATATATATATATATATATATATATATATATACACACACACACATATATATATATATATATATATATACAGATATATATATATATATATATATATATATATATATATATATATACAGATGTATATACATATAGATATATATATGTATATATATATATATATATATATATATATATATACATATATATAGATATAGCTATATGAGTTATATATAGGTACATACACATATACACAGACAAAAGGTATCAGTAGCCATACATATGTAGAAGTAGTGTGGAAGTACTGGGTGCAAAGTATATCCCTCAGCCACAAGCCCTTTAACTGCCACCTGTGAAATGTGTAGTGTGGCAACCATTCCCACAAATGAGAATACTGACATTAAACATATACCCACCCACAATTCAAAGGACATGACACGACACACAGGTATGCATACACAGATAACCTTTATTTGTGTACTATACAATAATGTATGCCAGTACTTACAACACATAAGATTTGAAATATGTAATCAGTGATGAATGCAAGGCCCACACAAAACAGTAGATGCAAGCAATGTGGATATACACCATACTATGCTGTCCAGGCCAAGGCCTTCAATTAGTACCACAGTAGACACAGATTTTGCCTTCAAGATACGTAACAATCAACAATTACAGATGTAGTTCAGCAGCCTCCAATTACAACCTGTAGTCAAGCCCTAGGGGGAAAAGTAGCACTTGTGTTAATGTCACAGTATCTTGTACATAACATTGCTTAACCTAACATCTCACTATCACACTGAATGACCCTCATCTTAATAGTTATATCCCTGAAAAGGTGTCACAGCCCAGGTTAATGGCCTTGAGCCCCCCCCACCCCAAAAGGCTGTACAGGGGCAAGGAACACTGTGTACCACACACTTACCTCTGGAATGTACAAGGGCATATATGTGTTCTCCAGCTGTTGCCTCCATATATATGGACTTGGCCCAACAGTTGGTGTGGGAGTCCATGACATGACTGGGGTGATAGCAGTAATGGTAGCAGTAAATAATGATAGGCCATTACCTAACAACCCCTTTCTGTATCACAGCAGGACAACGACTGGCATATATGTGGAGGACAGAAGCAGGAACATAGGGCCATATTTGCATTATTGCTGTTACACACCCTGGAAATTGCTGGTGTTACAGGATTTGTTGCAGCATACCCTTATGCAGGAATACGACATTGAAATACAAATGGATGTAGCCATGTACTGATAGCACTCAACAGAGAGAATGCCACTGATATATCTGGGACAATACCTGTGTGGTGCACAGACAAAACCTAACAGCCAATCCCCCTGGTGTCATATGGATAGGCCCACAGTTGAGAGCTACACAGACAGACAACATTCCATGCAAAAGTACCATATACACAGAAACCCTGTAAGACCAGCAAGATACAATGCACACAACAACACTACTCATGCTGTCTGTAGGTCTGGAACCTTATCCAAATGTGTATTTGGCCCAAGTATGCAGGTTCTGCTGTAAGAGGTATTGCTACCTTTTGTCTGTAACACTGATGTCCACACACAGGAAGGATGTCATCCATACTGGAAAGGTGAAGGGGCAACACCCACATAAGTCAGCAATTTAAAGTACAAAGTTGCGATGACAGTGGTTATCTGAAGTACTACACAGCAGGCTGCATGCAATTAGCAACTAGTGGACACTGGCTGGTGCAGAGGCCATCACCTGATCATGTGCAATACCAACAAAAGCATGCTGCAATCTATTCAAACCAGCTCAGTCACTCTACTGGAGAGACTGAGAGAGAGAGAGGAAAAGAAAAAAAAAATAACTTCAATAAAAGTAACAAAGCTCAGGGTTGTGCTACAGCAGAAAAAACATAAAAGGTATGTGAAACAGGTATGTATTTACTTGCATGTAGTATATGGCATAGAATAATAGGATGCATAATGTGAAATGATTTATATGTACCATCAGTACTTGTTCCTGTAATGATGATATGCTCAACAACTGCTCTGGACAATAGTGTCAGTCCCTGTGGGCAGTGGGACATACCTGGCAACTGTGCAGATCAGCAGTGAATGGCAAAGATGTGGCCCATGATATCTGTGTTCTGTACATTACTGTGGCAAATGGCTGGTGGTGGTATTAATAATGCCATGATAGACACATGGGCGTGAGACCACACCACCTGCAGGACAGTCATGTTAAAGTGTAGCATAGCATGCCCAACTGCCATAGCAATATAATATGCGTATCTAAAATATGTCACCATATATACACCCCTAATATTAGTCTGTGTTCACATGTGGCACCTGTCTGTGTTGCAGCAAGGCAGAATAGTTCAGCTGTGAAGTAAAGAGAGTTACAGGAGTGTGGACCAGATGTTTGTATGCACCCCACATATGGATACATATATGTGTGATACATATTCATAGTTGTGTATGTCTACAGAACCTCAGACAGTTATACATATATATATATATATATATATATATATATATATATATATATATATATGTGTATATAAACAACACATAATGATATCTATATATATATATATATATATATATATATATATATATATATATATATATATATCTGTGTGTGTGATACATGCACACATATACATAATACTGACATATGAGGTATATACACACACACACACACACACATATATATATATATATATATATATATATATATACATATATATATATATATATATACATATATATATATATATATATATATATATATGTGTGTGTGTCAATACATGTCCCCTGCCATGACATGTGTGAGACAACATCACGCATCAATACACAACATATATACACACCAGTACGTGGCTGCAAAATGGAGTGTGGACTGTGGTGTGTAACCCTTGTTGGAAACACATCACTATTGTTTGAGAAGGTGGGATATATATATGTTTGTGAAGGGTATTAGGCACATATTGGTATGTAGGTTTGGTTGGGTGAAAACAAGACAGCATACAGGGCTGGTATATGACACAAGTGGTGGTTAAACACTGTGGATGGATAGTTTCATTAGAAATGTGGATGCCATTGAGCCCCCATATGGGAAAAAAGGGAACATGGTGCCCCACCCATGGAGAGTCATGACAGCATCTACATGGTCATAAAGATGCCAGGGCTGTGGGCTGAGCAGGAGGAACATGCATGTCGAGCCTTGTGTATTGTGTACTGCATGCCACCAGGTGATGTAGCACATACCCCATGTCTCTGTGGAGCTCCCTATGCACAAGACCCTGGACCTAACTGGGTGACAGACATATCTCTGTGTGTGCTCCATAAGGGGGACACCATCCCCTGAGGTGGTTCCACATGAAGCTAGTGCCTGAACAGTAGATAATGAGGTTCCATGGTGGGTCACAGATGTGATGTGGACTGGTAACATGTACACATTAGGTGGGAGTGGTGTTCATGCGGGCAAATAACCTCTACACATACTGTTGTGTAACTGTCATGGAACATATGTGGGTTGTAATAGTCCACACAATTCCAGAACATGTCCAACAGCATGCATAGATATTCCCAATAACACAGAATGGCAGATGTGTAGCAATCACATTGCATAGTGGCAACATAGTGGCAGTGACAATGGCATGTAGGTGAAATACTCTGTAACAGCCCAGCAACTCTAGTGTCCCCACAGGGAGCATGTCTATACACACATAGCAGAAAGTGTTGTACAATACAATATATGTCCCAATGGTAGATAAACCGGAGACATACCACTTGCATTGTGTGAAGATTAAGTTGGAGCTGATATAGTGGTGGGAGACTGATATGTGTATCATATTATGGTAAACATGCCATATGAGCTGCTCAGACATATTTCCATCTTTATGTCTTTCAGGGAGTATAGCGCACCCGAGGAATCCCACTTATAGTGCCACAGAGGATGACATAATACTCACCAGCATCATCCAGAACTATCAGCTGCTGTTCTCAAGGACAAGCCAGGACCAGCATGAGTGGACCGCCATCTGGAACAATGTGGTCCACAGGGTGAATGAGATGGGGATGCACAGCTGTATGTATGAGCAGGTCCACCATCATTGTAGTGACCTTCTCTGCCATGTATGTCGCCGTGCCGCTGCCGTGCTGGGTGACCACCTTGCAACGGGGGGGGGCATAACATCCATCCCCTCCTCACCAGAGTAGAGGAGCTGTTCATGAGCCTGGTAGCACCTGCCTACCCACAAGAGCTACAGACATATACAGTCATAGAGGTGGGTGCTACCCACACACCAGACATGGAACATGCAGGTAAGGTTCCAGGTCATATCAGTAAACCACTGTTATGTATTCATCTGTAAAGGTAGATCATGCATATATGAGATGTGGAGTTTGTTGCTGTGTATTACTGATAAGCTATGCCTAATCTGTAGTACTGTGGACTTCAGTTGTTGTTTTACTGTAATATTGCAGCCACCCTGTAGCAATGCCACAGCTGTGGCCACTGACATCAACTCTATCTCATCTCAGTGTAGTACCTCTGGGATACCAGCAAGGCAGCAGCCAGATGCCGGTGAGTATGGTTTAAGGTTATACTTGGCAATTCACTGTGCATGTCATAGCTAAGATATAGGCCATGCACACATCTAACACATCTACCCATAATGCATGCTGTACATGTTCACTGACAGAGCACGCACCTCACTAAAGAGATTACCAGCCTCAAACACATGCAATACACAGACCATCTCATACAACTGTGGCTACACTCCAGTGCACATTGCCCAGGCACAGCTGACATCTGCCTAACATACACAGCTATGTCATACATTGAGCGGTTGAACATGCTACACATAAAGAAATCCCATTCCCTCTGAAAACACACGCTCCAGGGTCCTAAACCTCATCAACACATTACACAGAACATACTGGAGGGATAGGGCCCTGTCCTGGGGAATTCCCACACTCTGGAACAGACTACCCATTCATGTCAGGCAATGCTACTCATTGGCCCTCTTTACAAAAACACTTGACAACTAGATGGGAAATGGGGAATTCACCCTGGGTAGTATGTCTGTGCCACAGCCTGACAGGGGCACAGGGGAATAACATTATTGGGTGGTGCATGGCTGGGAACCCCTGTGGCTAGGCTTATGTAGGCCCCAGGACCAATAGACCAGTACTCACCTATGAACCTATGAGTACCACAGGCAACATCAGCCAGGGCTCAATACAGATATGACCTGCATAATGGTGGGACATTGCCAAAGCCATGTGCTGCAATGTGATCTGATGTACCAGCACCATATTGGGGAAGTCCAGGAAGTTGCAGTTATGATGCATGTGCTGCACAATACACACCTCACCCCAACCCAGGGATGACATACTCATCTGTACAATGCTGGTGCCACTGTACGCCTGCATGTTTGCCCTGCACTGGCAGGGAATATGCCAGTACACATAGTGTTCCTAGTTTGGGATACTGCAATATGACATGTTTAGGCCACAGATGTCGAGCATTTGCAATATAGCAGGAGATGGTGAGGATGTGTCATCCTAAAACACAGCAGTGCACTGGAGGGGAGAGACAAACCCACTGAGAATGGCTCTATCTGCACACAGTCAAGATCAGGAAGTGTGGCAGACATAACCCTGACTCCACGGCACTAGTGATGATACTGTATGACCTCCAAGGGTTGTGCACATGTTTAGCATGCAAACATGCAAGTTTAGGGAGCATGCAAACATGCAAGTTTAGGGAACATTTGCAGGCCTGACTGGCCAACTACTGGCTCATGATGATGACCCATGCCACTATACACAGACCGGTTTTGGCACCCCAGTGCCTTCTTCAGTGTGGGAAAAACAGACATTTTTCCCACACTGAAGAAAGTACTGGAGTGCCGAAACCAGTCTGTGTCTATTAAAGTTTTCCATCTTACACTCATTTTGGGTGTTTTTATTCATACTCTGAATTACTTTTACTGCTGGCCATTTGTGTTTGTTACTTGAGCTCTCCCAGCCGTGCAGAACCCACGTGCACAGCAGTTTTGTTTGATTCCATGCCACTATACCCCTGCCAGGTATAGTGACCACAGTAGTACACATAGCAGTTATTGCTACACACCATCATGATATGTGTGTGCACACATATGCACCCACAAATGATATGCATCCCAATCAGCATCTGCACAACTGACACATATGGCCTGTAATGCAATTGACTGCCTAGGTCATATGTCACATATCAGGTATGTGTAGTGTTGCCATATGCAGTAGTATTGCACCATGGCATGTCATGGATGAGAGTGCCATGTCAATAGTGGTCTTGACACTCACCATAGGTACAGTACATTGTGTCTGTGGTCAGTCTAATGGTATTCTATCACTCATACATGCACCACTGATGGTGACATCTGTGAATACACATCAGGCATTCACTAAACATGTGTCCACATATAATCCAGAAACACACAGAGGCTATGAACAGCAGAGGAAACATAACTGATACACAGATACACATCCTGCAATGGTGTGTACACCTGTGATGTATGGTGCACAGTACATGCCAGGGTGCTGAACAGATGCATAGCAATGCTGTGGAAATGGCTGCAGTGTGTTCCAGGGAGAGGGCCATCACCTACTAACAGAGGGCATGCATCACAGCCATGTATAATGTTGGTAACAGGGATTGACTACAGTTTCCCTGCATGCTGTTGAGCACCATGTCCTGCATGCTGACATGTGTGTAATTACAGGTTTGTGTGTGATACTCTACTGCACCATCACCTGCTATTGTGTGTGTTATGGGGGTGCTGGAGCTGTCTGTAGGTGGTGTCTGGTTGAGTGTATGGGTTGTCATGTATGTTGACTCCATGTGTGTGTGTCTGTATGTGTGGCCATGTCTGCACACGTGTGTGTGTGTGTGTGTGTGTGTGTGTGTGTGTGTGTGTGTGTGTGTGTGTGTGTGTGTGTGTGTGTACGGTTTAGCAGCGATATACAGGTCTGACAGTCTGTTCCCTGTTTTCCCCTCACAGATGGCGAGGTGGGGCTGGGTCCCTCCCGCAGGGAATCTGATGTTACTGATACAGACAGTGACCATGAGGATAGGTGTGTTGAGGCACAGGCAGAGTCATCAGGTGCTGCCACTGGGCCACCAATTGACATCCCACAAGTACTCACCCCATCCATGCACACAGTCACACTGCCTCTACATACCTCATCACAGTTGGCCTTAGCTGAGGGACAGTCTATGATTGGCATTGGCCAGGACAGTGTGGTATCTATGGCATGTGTATCAGGACAAAGCAGCCATAGCCAGATGTCCAGTGGGGTACGACATAGGCAGATGTTCAGGGGTGCTCGTCGGAGCACTGCCGGTCATCATGCCCTTGGCAGACGTGCCACATCTATATCAACCACATGCATGTTCCAGACTGTCATGGAGGCACAAGCACGAATGGAACAGTACACCACACAAGGTCTAAGGGTGCAGAGGGTTCATCACACCTCTGTAACTGACAGCATTCGTAACCTAGCAGGTGCCATTCATAATTACACTGAGGTCATGGATAGACAATGCGGTGAGACATTGGATCTCATCCACAATGTCATGTCCATGTGTCAGGACAAGGTGGGATGGTTGTGACAGCCATGTGGACATATGCCAGCAACACCAGCATCTGGAGGTCACTGTGGACATCCCACCAGTCACAGCAGTTCCCGTAGTGGCAGTACCACCCCCAGCACTGTGGAGGGGTGCTGTCCACAGACCATCATGGCAGACCACCATGTTCACCTGGCCCTGGCCAGTCCCAGGAGGAACCTGGATCCAGTGGACATCTGTCAACCTCAGGGGGCAGTACCTGATCTGGCTTTGTACCTGATACTGCCTTGAGCACCCCTGCCAGGCACAGGTCCAGTGTTAGTGGTTGGAGACAATGAACTGCAAACCCTGCCAGGTACAGTCTGCAGCTATCTCACAAATCCCCATATAGGGCAGCCACATGGTGGAACTGTGTGCATGCAGACAAGTACACATAAACAACAAACCTTGGGCAACTACATACCTGCACACATGACTTCACCATTGGCCCATAACAGTACTCAGCCCTGTCTCTCTCACACACACACACACACACACACACACACACACACACACACACACACACACACACACACACACACACACACACACACATGTTGTCAATTATATGGGTCAGCCTAGGCCTCTGCCAAACCAACAACACACCCTGTGCATATGATTATACCTGTGCCACATCCTGTCATCTGTAGCATTGATGGAGGGACAGGCTAACATGGTGCTGATGCAAAGGGCAACTGTACAACAGTGTAGCAATGGAATGCTGTGTAGCATGTTGTCAGCAGTAAAGTGAAATGCTAATATCATGGAAGGTGTAGCTGTGCAGCCATGATGCATTATAGCTGTAATTAACAATGTTGCATTGTTTTCACCATTATCTATTCTGATTGTGTTGTGTTTGTCCATGTGCCACATGGCTGATGGGTGTAGTGGTGTCAGCATGCCTTCTACAGTGGACACCACTAAGTGTAGTGGGTGTACACATGACATGGCTGGGTACAACATACAGAGCCTTTGGTTTAGATGCAGTATCGATACAAGACTGTACACATGGAGGTATGTCCCCGTGCAGGTAACCCATCTGTTGCCCATGTAATCCCACCAAGACAGGATAGGCACAACCACACATTGCTATATATGCAGTTTGCAATGTGGATGACATTGAACATGCTAACAGCAGGGTGTATGTTCCTTTCCCCACTCTACTACGGTCCTCACCTCAGTAACATGAGTGTGCCAATGCCAGTGGCATAGCCCTATCCTTAGGAGCGTGTGAGGTGCTCAACTACTGTGAATGGTGTAAACAACAACTAACAACCTGATAACATACACTGTACAGTATTAGAGACAGCTATGTGGGGGGATAGATGCAACAGTAACTGCAATGATGGTGGATGTGTCCACAATAGCCACACTCAGTGAGTTATAGCAACCCCAGTAGTGCTGCAAACCTCTACAGTGTGGAGGAGGGCATTAACACATCTATGACCTGTGAAGGACTGTATGTCCATAGGATGGCACCTGTGGATAGTTGGCATTTGCCAAGCAGTTCTGGTGGAACATAGTCTGTGAACAGAGGTAGATCCGTTAACATCTACACACATTCCTACATGTGGGATGGTGTACAAAAGTCTACTAGGATCTACACAGACATTGTGCATCGCCTAACCCTCATCTACACCTGTCATGATTGCGTCAAGGAGGTATACCAGGTTCAGGTTGTATTCTCTGCCTTTGACAAGTCCAATATTAGCAGGCTCCCATGTGTTAATATTACCAGTGACATTGGCCATGGGTTCATTGTTGATATGTTCCATGTTCCTGCAGACCAGGGTCATCAGGCTACTGGGTGGTAGTTCCCAGCTGACATGGTGGATTTGTGGTCATCCTTGCCAACGTTGGTGAAAACATTGTCAAGTGTAGGCCTGTTACATCGTATGAGGGATCCCAGCTACTTACTGCGCCTGCCCAGGGGGTTCCCCCAAGCATGACACTTCACTTGAGTGTACTGCATGATATGTTAGTAATGCCAGCCTGACATCCTACAGGTGGGATGGAGTACTGTTAACATGTACTGCCCTTGTCAGGTAGGGTTTTGGTTATGGGATCTGCTAAGGTTGGTAGTGTATTGCAGGCCAGACGTGTTTGGTGGTGGTGGGGGGGTACCTATCCATGCCAGATGTATGTTGCTTGGGTCTTTCAAACCCATCAATGGTGCATGTGGACATATATGTTGTGGTTATGTTCCCAATTTCATCTACAGATGTATGTCCATATATACCTATAT